>NW_027144330.1:0-38797 GCF_026170545.1 Melanerpes formicivorus | reverse complement strand
GAGAGTGAGCGAAACTAATGAAAACATTGTTGGGGTAAAACCTAAAGGGAAAGACCTAGCACCAAATCCAATTTGCCATCTGATCTAACTTCTGGAGGCAGTCAAAATGAGCCTTAGAATTCTTCCCTACCTTATTCCTGTGCTGAGATACAGGCTGCTCCAACCTGCTGTAAAATGCTTGATTTCGAGAGTGAGCGAAACTAATGAAAACATTGTTGGGGTAAAACCTAAAGGGAAAGACCTAGCACCAAATCCAATTTGCCATCTGATCTAACTTCTGGAGGCAGTCAAAATGATCCTTAGAATTCTTCCCTACCTTATTCCTGTGCTGAGATACAGGCTGCTCCAACCTGCTGTAAAATGCTTGATTTCGAGAGTGAGCGAAACTAATGAAAACATTGTTGGGGTAAAACCTAAAGGGAAAGACCTAGCACCAAATCCAATTTGCCATCTGATCTAACTTCTGGAGGCAGTCAAAATGAGCCTTTGAATTCTTCCCTACCTTATTCCTGTGCTGAGATACAGGCTGCTCCAACCTGCTGTAAAATGCTTGATTTCGAGAGTGAGCGAAACTAATGAAAACATTGTTGGGGTAAAACCTAAAGGGAAAGACCTAGCACCAAATCCAATTTGCCATCTGATCTAACTTCTGGAGGCAGTCAAAATGATCCTTAGAATTCTTCCCTACCTTATTCCTGTGCTGAGATACAGGCTGCTCCAACCTGCTGTAAAATGCTTGATTTCGAGAGTGAGCGAAACTAATGAAAACATTGTTGGGGTAAAATCTAAAGGGAAAGACCTAGCACCAAATCCAATTTGCCATCTGATCTAACTTCTGGAGGCAGTCAAAATGAGCCTTAGAATTCTTCCCTACCTTATTCCTGTGCTGAGATACAGGCTGCTCCAACCTGCTGTAAAATGCTTGATTTCGAGAGTGAGCAAAACTAATGAAAACATTGTTGGGGTAAAACCTAAAGGGAAAGACCTAGCACCAAATCCTATTTGCCATCTGATCTAACTTCTGGAGGCAGTCAAAATGATCCTTAGAATTCTTCCCTACCTTATTCCTGTGCTGAGATACAGGCTGCTCCAACCTGCTGTAAAATGCTTGATATCGAGAGTGAGCGAAACTAATGAAAACATTGTTGGGGTAAAACCTAAAGGGAAAGACCTAGCACCAAATCCAATTTGCCATCTGATCTAACTTCTGGAGGCAGTCAAAATGAGCCTTAGAATTCTTCCCTACCTTATTCCTGTGCTGAGATACAGGCTGCTCCAACCTGCTGTAAAATGCTTGATTTCGAGAGTGAGCGAAACTAATGAAAACATTGTTGGGGTAAAACCTAAAGGGAAAGACCTAGCACCAAATCCAATTTGCCATCTGATCTAACTTCTGGAGGCAGTCAAAATGATCCTTAGAATTCTTCCCTACCTTATTCCTGTGCTGAGATACAGGCTGCTCCCAACCTGCTGTAAAATGCTTGATTTCGAGAGTGAGCGAAACTAATGAAAACATTGTTGGGGTAAAACCTAAAGGGAAAGACCTAGCACCAAATCCAATTTGCCATCTGATCTAACTTCTGGAGGCAGTCAAAATGAGCCTTAGAATTCTTCCCTACCTTATTCCTGTGCTGAGATACAGGCTGCTCCAACCTGCTGTAAAATGCTTGATTTCGAGAGTGAGCGAAACTAATGAAAACATTGTTGGGGTAAAACCTAAAGGGAAAGACCTAGCACCAAATCCAATTTGCCATCTGATCTAACTTCTGGAGGCAGTCAAAATGATCCTTAGAATTCTTCCCTACCTTATTCCTGTGCTGAGATACAGGCTGCTCCAACCTGCTGTAAAATGCTTGATTTCGAGAGTGAGCGAAACTAATGAAAACATTGTTGGGGTAAAACCTAAAGGGAAAGACCTAGCACCAAATCCAATTTGCCATCTGATCTAACTTCTGGAGGCAGTCAAAATGAGCCTTAGAATTCTTCCCTACCTTATTCCTGTGCTGAGATACAGGCTGCTCCAACCTGCTGTAAAATGCTTGATTTCGAGAGTGAGCGAAACTAATGAAAACATTGTTGGGGTAAAACCTAAAGGGAAAGACCTAGCACCAAATCCAATTTGCCATCTGATCTAACTTCTGGAGGCAGTCAAAATGAGCCTTTGAATTCTTCCCTACCTTATTCCTGTGCTGAGATACAGGCTGCTCCAACCTGCTGTAAAATGCTTGATTTCGAGAGTGAGCGAAACTAATGAAAACATTGTTGGGGTAAAACCTAAAGGGAAAGACCTAGCACCAAATCCAATTTGCCATCTGATCTAACTTCTGGAGGCAGTCAAAATGAGCATTTGAATTCTTCCCTACCTTATTCCTGTGCTGAGATACAGGCTGCTCCAACCTGCTGTAAAATGCTTGATTTCGAGAGTGAGCGAAACTAATGAAAACATTGTTGGGGTAAAACCTAAAGGGAAAGACCTAGCACCAAATCCAATTTGCCATCTGATCTAACTTCTGGAGGCAGTCAAAATGAGCCTTAGAATTCTTCCCTACCTTATTCCTGTGCTGAGATACAGGCTGCTCCAACCTGCTGTAAAATGCTTGATTTCGAGAGTGAGCGAAACTAATGAAAACATTGTTGGGGTAAAACCTAAAGGGAAAGACCTAGCACCAAATCCAATTTGCCATCTGATCTAACTTCTGGAGGCAGTCAAAATGAGCCTTAGAATTCTTCCCTACCTTATTCCTGTGCTGAGATACAGGCTGCTCCAACCTGCTGTAAAATGCTTGATTTCGAGAGTGAGCGAAACTAATGAAAACATTGTTGGGGTAAAACCTAAAGGGAAAGACCTAGCACCAAATCCAATTTGCCATCTGATCTAACTTCTGGAGGCAGTCAAAATGAGCCTTAGAATTCTTCCCTACCTTATTCCTGTGCTGAGATACAGGCTGCTCCAACCTGCTGTAAAATGCTTGATTTCGAGAGTGAGCGAAACTAATGAAAACATTGTTGGGGTAAAACCTAAAGGGAAAGACCTAGCACCAAATCCAATTTGCCATCTGATCTAACTTCTGGAGGCAGTCAAAATGAGCCTTAGAATTCTTCCCTACCTTATTCCTGTGCTGAGATACAGGCTGCTCCAACCTGCTGTAAAATGCTTGATTTCGAGAGTGAGCGAAACTAATGAAAACATTGTTGGGGTAAAACCTAAAGGGAAAGACCTAGCACCAAATCCAATTTGCCATCTGATCTAACTTCTGGAGGCAGTCAAAATGATCCTTAGAATTCTTCCCTACCTTATTCCTGTGCTGAGATACAGGCTGCTCCAACCTGCTGTAAAATGCTTGATTTCGAGAGTGAGCGAAACTAATGAAAACATTGTTGGGGTAAAACCTAAAGGGAAAGACCTAGCACCAAATCCAATTTGCCATCTGATCTAACTTCTGGAGGCAGTCAAAATGAGCCTTAGAATTCTTCCCTACCTTATTCCTGTGCTGAGATACAGGCTGCTCCAACCTGCTGTAAAATGCTTGATTTCGAGAGTGAGCGAAACTAATGAAAACATTGTTGGGGTAAAACCTAAAGGGAAAGACCTAGCACCAAATCCAATTTGCCATCTGATCTAACTTCTGGAGGCAGTCAAAATGAGCCTTAGAATTCTTCCCTACCTTATTCCTGTGCTGAGATACAGGCTGCTCCAACCTGCTGTAAAATGCTTGATTTCGAGAGTGAGCGAAACTAATGAAAACATTGTTGGGGTAAAACCTAAAGGGAAAGACCTAGCACCAAATCCAATTTGCCATCTGATCTAACTTCTGGAGGCAGTCAAAATGATCCTTTGAATTCTTCCCTACCTTATTCCTGTGCTGAGATACAGGCTGCTCCAACCTGCTGTAAAATGCTTGATTTCGAGAGTGAGCGAAACTAATGAAAACATTGTTGGGGTAAAACCTAAAGGGAAAGACCTAGCACCAAATCCAATTTGCCATCTGATCTAACTTCTGGAGGCAGTCAAAATGAGCCTTAGAATTCTTCCCTACCTTATTCCTGTGCTGAGATACAGGCTGCTCCAACCTGCTGTAAAATGCTTGATTTCGAGAGTGAGCGAAACTAATGAAAACATTGTTGGGGTAAAACCTAAAGGGAAAGACCTAGCACCAAATCCAATTTGCCATCTGATCTAACTTCTGGAGGCAGTCAAAATGATCCTTAGAATTCTTCCCTACCTTATTCCTGTGCTGAGATACAGGCTGCTCCAACCTGCTGTAAAATGCTTGATTTCGAGAGTGAGCGAAACTAATGAAAACATTGTTGGGGTAAAACCTAAAGGGAAAGACCTAGCACCAAATCCAATTTGCCATCTGATCTAACTTCTGGAGGCAGTCAAAATGATCCTTAGAATTCTTCCCTACCTTATTCCTGTGCTGAGATACAGGCTGCTCCAACCTGCTGTAAAATGCTTGATTTCGAGAGTGAGTGAAACTAATGAAAACATTGTTGGGGTAAAACCTAAAGGGAAAGACCTAGCACCAAATCCAATTTGCCATCTGATCTAACTTCTGGAGGCAGTCAAAATGATCCTTAGAATTCTTCCCTACCTTATTCCTGTGCTGAGATACAGGCTGCTCCAACCTGCTGTAAAATGCTTGATTTCGAGAGTGAGCGAAACTAATGAAAACATTGTTGGGGTAAAACCTAAAGGGAAAGACCTAGCACCAAATCCAATTTGCCATCTGATCTAACTTCTGGAGGCAGTCAAAATGAGCCTTAGAATTCTTCCCTACCTTATTCCTGTGCTGAGATACAGGCTGCTCCAACCTGCTGTAAAATGCTTGATTTCGAGAGTGAGCGAAACTAATGAAAACATTGTTGGGGTAAAACCTAAAGGGAAAGACCTAGCACCAAATCCAATTTGCCATCTGATCTAACTTCTGGAGGCAGTCAAAATGATCCTTAGAATTCTTCCCTACCTTATTCCTGTGCTGAGATACAGGCTGCTCCAACCTGCTGTAAAATGCTTGATTTCGAGAGTGAGCGAAACTAATGAAAACATTGTTGGGGTAAAACCTAAAGGGAAAGACCTAGCACCAAATCCAATTTGCCATCTGATCTAACTTCTGGAGGCAGTCAAAATGAGCCTTAGAATTCTTCCCTACCTTATTCCTGTGCTGAGATACAGGCTGCTCCAACCTGCTGTAAAATGCTTGATTTCGAGAGTGAGCGAAACTAATGAAAACATTGTTGGGGTAAAACCTAAAGGGAAAGACCTAGCACCAAATCCAATTTGCCATCTGATCTAACTTCTGGAGGCAGTCAAAATGAGCCTTAGAATTCTTCCCTACCTTATTCCTGTGCTGAGATACAGGCTGCTCCAACCTGCTGTAAAATGCTTGATTTCGAGAGTGAGCAAAACTAATGAAAACATTGTTGGGGTAAAACCTAAAGGGAAAGACCTAGCACCAAATCCAATTTGCCATCTGATCTAACTTCTGGAGGCAGTCAAAATGAGCCTTAGAATTCTTCCCTACCTTATTCCTGTGCTGAGATACAGGCTGCTCCAACCTGCTGTAAAATGCTTGATTTCGAGAGTGAGCGAAACTAATGAAAACATTGTTGGGGTAAAACCTAAAGGGAAAGACCTAGCACCAAATCCAATTTGCCATCTGATCTAACTTCTGGAGGCAGTCAAAATGAGTATTTGAATTCTTCCCTACCTTATTCCTGTGCTGAGATACAGGCTGCTCCAACCTGCTGTAAAATGCTTGATTTCGAGAGTGAGCGAAACTAATGAAAACATTGTTGGGGTAAAACCTAAAGGGAAAGACCTAGCACCAAATCCAATTTGCCATCTGATCTAACTTCTGGAGGCAGTCAAAATGATCCTTAGAATTCTTCCCTACCTTATTCCTGTGCTGAGATACAGGCTGCTCCAACCTGCTGTAAAATGCTTGATTTCGAGAGTGAGCGAAACTAATGAAAACATTGTTGGGGTAAAACCTAAAGGGAAAGACCTAGCACCAAATCCAATTTGCCATCTGATCTAACTTCTGGAGGCAGTCAAAATGATCCTTAGAATTCTTCCCTACCTTATTCCTGTGCTGAGATACAGGCTGCTCCAACCTGCTGTAAAATGCTTGATTTCGAGAGTGAGCGAAACTAATGAAAACATTGTTGGGGTAAAACCTAAAGGGAAAGACCTAGCACCAAATCCAATTTGCCATCTGATCTAACTTCTGGAGGCAGTCAAAATGAGCCTTAGAATTCTTCCCTACCTTATTCCTGTGCTGAGATACAGGCTGCTCCAACCTGCTGTAAAATGCTTGATTTCGAGAGTGAGCGAAACTAATGAAAACATTGTTGGGGTAAAACCTAAAGGGAAAGACCTAGCACCAAATCCAATTTGCCATCTGATCTAACTTCTGGAGGCAGTCAAAATGAGCCTTAGAATTCTTCCCTACCTTATTCCTGTGCTGAGATACAGGCTGCTCCAACCTGCTGTAAAATGCTTGATTTCGAGAGTGAGCGAAACTAATGAAAACATTGTTGGGGTAAAACCTAAAGGGAAAGACCTAGCACCAAATCCAATTTGCCATCTGATCTAACTTCTGGAGGGCAGTCAAAATGAGCCTTAGAATTCTTCCCTACCTTATTCCTGTGCTGAGATACAGGCTGCTCCAACCTGCTGTAAAATGCTTGATTTCGAGAGTGAGCGAAACTAATGAAAACATTGTTGGGGTAAAACCTAAAGGGAAAGACCTAGCACCAAATCCAATTTGCCATCTGATCTAACTTCTGGAGGCAGTCAAAATGATCCTTAGAATTCTTCCCTACCTTATTCCTGTGCTGAGATACAGGCTGCTCCAACCTGCTGTAAAATGCTTGATTTCGAGAGTGAGCGAAACTAATGAAAACATTGTTGGGGTAAAACCTAAAGGGAAAGACCTAGCACCAAATCCAATTTGCCATCTGATCTAACTTCTGGAGGCAGTCAAAATGATCCTTAGAATTCTTCCCTACCTTATTCCTGTGCTGAGATACAGGCTGCTCCAACCTGCTGTAAAATGCTTGATTTCGAGAGTGAGCGAAACTAATGAAAACATTGTTGGGGTAAAACCTAAAGGGAAAGACCTAGCACCAAATCCAATTTGCCATCTGATCTAACTTCTGGAGGCAGTCAAAATGAGCCTTAGAATTCTTCCCTACCTTATTCCTGTGCTGAGATACAGGCTGCTCCAACCTGCTGTAAAATGCTTGATTTCGAGAGTGAGCGAAACTAATGAAAACATTGTTGGGGTAAAACCTAAAGGGAAAGACCTAGCACCAAATCCAATTTGCCATCTGATCTAACTTCTGGAGGCAGTCAAAATGAGCCTTAGAATTCTTCCCTACCTTATTCCTGTGCTGAGATACAGGCTGCTCCAACCTGCTGTAAAATGCTTGATTTCGAGAGTGAGCGAAACTAATGAAAACATTGTTGGGGTAAAACCTAAAGGGAAAGACCTAGCACCAAATCCAATTTGCCATCTGATCTAACTTCTGGAGGCAGTCAAAATGAGCCTTAGAATTCTTCCCTACCTTATTCCTGTGCTGAGATACAGGCTGCTCCAACCTGCTGTAAAATGCTTGATTTCGAGAGTGAGCGAAACTAATGAAAACATTGTTGGGGTAAAACCTAAAGGGAAAGACCTAGCACCAAATCCAATTTGCCATCTGATCTAACTTCTGGAGGCAGTCAAAATGATCCTTAGAATTCTTCCCTACCTTATTCCTGTGCTGAGATACAGGCTGCTCCAACCTGCTGTAAAATGCTTGATTTCGAGAGTGAGCGAAACTAATGAAAACATTGTTGGGGTAAAACCTAAAGGGAAAGACCTAGCACCAAATCCAATTTGCCATCTGATCTAACTTCTGGAGGCAGTCAAAATGAGCCTTAGAATTCTTCCCTACCTTATTCCTGTGCTGAGATACAGGCTGCTCCAACCTGCTGTAAAATGCTTGATTTCGAGAGTGAGCGAAACTAATGAAAACATTGTTGGGGTAAAACCTAAAGGGAAAGACCTAGCACCAAATCCAATTTGCCATCTGATCTAACTTCTGGAGGCAGTCAAAATGAGCCTTAGAATTCTTCCCTACCTTATTCCTGTGCTGAGATACAGGCTGCTCCAACCTGCTGTAAAATGCTTGATTTCGAGAGTGAGCGAAACTAATGAAAACATTGTTGGGGTAAAACCTAAAGGGAAAGACCTAGCACCAAATCCAATTTGCCATCTGATCTAACTTCTGGAGGCAGTCAAAATGATCCTTAGAATTCTTCCCTACCTTATTCCTGTGCTGAGATACAGGCTGCTCCAACCTGCTGTAAAATGCTTGATTTCGAGAGTGAGCGAAACTAATGAAAACATTGTTGGGGTAAAACCTAAAGGGAAAGACCTAGCACCAAATCCAGTTTGCCATCTGATCTAACTTCTGGAGGCAGTCAAAATGATCCTTAGAATTCTTCCCTACCTTATTCCTGTGCTGAGATACAGGCTGCTCCAACCTGCTGTAAAATGCTTGATTTCGAGAGTGAGCGAAACTAATGAAAACATTGTTGGGGTAAAACCTAAAGGGAAAGACCTAGCACCAAATCCAATTTGCCATCTGATCTAACTTCTGGAGGCAGTCAAAATGAGCCTTAGAATTCTTCCCTACCTTATTCCTGTGCTGAGATACAGGCTGCTCCAACCTGCTGTAAAATGCTTGATTTCGAGAGTGAGCGAAACTAATGAAAACATTGTTGGGGTAAAACCTAAAGGGAAAGACCTAGCACCAAATCCAATTTGCCATCTGATCTAACTTCTGGAGGCAGTCAAAATGAGCCTTAGAATTCTTCCCTACCTTATTCCTGTGCTGAGATACAGGCTGCTCCAACCTGCTGTAAAATGCTTGATTTCGAGAGTGAGCGAAACTAATGAAAACATTGTTGGGGTAAAACCTAAAGGGAAAGACCTAGCACCAAATCCAATTTGCCATCTGATCTAACTTCTGGAGGCAGTCAAAATGATCCTTAGAATTCTTCCCTACCTTATTCCTGTGCTGAGATACAGGCTGCTCCAACCTGCTGTAAAATGCTTGATTTCGAGAGTGAGCGAAACTAATGAAAACATTGTTGGGGTAAAACCTAAAGGGAAAGACCTAGCACCAAATCCAATTTGCCATCTGATCTAACTTCTGGAGGCAGTCAAAATGATCCTTAGAATTCTTCCCTACCTTATTCCTGTGCTGAGATACAGGCTGCTCCAACCTGCTGTAAAATGCTTGATTTCGAGAGTGAGCGAAACTAATGAAAACATTGTTGGGGTAAAACCTAAAGGGAAAGACCTAGCACCAAATCCAATTTGCCATCTGATCTAACTTCTGGAGGCAGTCAAAATGAGCCTTAGAATTCTTCCCTACCTTATTCCTGTGCTGAGATACAGGCTGCTCCAACCTGCTGTAAAATGCTTGATTTCGAGAGTGAGCGAAACTAATGAAAACATTGTTGGGGTAAAACCTAAAGGGAAAGACCTAGCACCAAATCCAATTTGCCATCTGATCTAACTTCTGGAGGCAGTCAAAATGATCCTTAGAATTCTTCCCTACCTTATTCCTGTGCTGAGATACAGGCTGCTCCAACCTGCTGTAAAATGCTTGATTTCGAGAGTGAGCGAAACTAATGAAAACATTGTTGGGGTAAAACCTAAAGGGAAAGACCTAGCACCAAATCCAATTTGCCATCTGATCTAACTTCTGGAGGCAGTCAAAATGAGCCTTAGAATTCTTCCCTACCTTATTCCTGTGCTGAGATACAGGCTGCTCCAACCTGCTGTAAAATGCTTGATTTCGAGAGTGAGCGAAACTAATGAAAACATTGTTGGGGTAAAACCTAAAGGGAAAGACCTAGCACCAAATCCAATTTGCCATCTGATCTAACTTCTGGAGGCAGTCAAAATGAGCCTTTGAATTCTTCCCTACCTTATTCCTGTGCTGAGATACAGGCTGCTCCAACCTGCTGTAAAATGCTTGATTTCGAGAGTGAGCGAAACTAATGAAAACATTGTTGGGGTAAAACCTAAAGGGAAAGACCTAGCACCAAATCCAATTTGCCATCTGATCTAACTTCTGGAGGCAGTCAAAATGAGCATTTGAATTCTTCCCTACCTTATTCCTGTGCTGAGATACAGGCTGCTCCAACCTGCTGTAAAATGCTTGATTTCGAGAGTGAGCGAAACTAATGAAAACATTGTTGGGGTAAAACCTAAAGGGAAAGCCCTAGCACCAAATCCAATTTGCCATCTGATCTAACTTCTGGAGGCAGTCAAAATGAGCCTTAGAATTCTTCCCTACCTTATTCCTGTGCTGAGATACAGGCTGCTCCAACCTGCTGTAAAATGCTTGATTTCGAGAGTGAGCGAAACTAATGAAAACATTGTTGGCGTAAAACCTAAAGGGAAAGACCTAGCACCAAATCCAATTTGCCATCTGATCTAACTTCTGGAGGCAGTCAAAATGATCCTTAGAATTCTTCCCTACCTTATTCCTGTGCTGAGATACAGGCTGCTCCAACCTGCTGTAAAATGCTTGATTTCGAGAGTGAGCGAAACTAATGAAAACATTGTTGGGGTAAAACCTAAAGGGAAAGACCTAGCACCAAATCCAATTTGCCATCTGATCTAACTTCTGGAGGCAGTCAAAATGAGTATTTGAATTCTTCCCTACCTTATTCCTGTGCTGAGATACAGGCTGCTCCAACCTGCTGTAAAATGCTTGATTTCGAGAGTGAGCGAAACTAATGAAAACATTGTTGGGGTAAAACCTAAAGGGAAAGACCTAGCACCAAATCCAGTTTGCCATCTGATCTAACTTCTGGAGGCAGTCAAAATGATCCTTAGAATTCTTCCCTACCTTATTCCTGTGCTGAGATGCAGGCTGCTCCAACCTGCTGTAAAATGCTTGATTTCGAGAGTGAGCGAAACTAATGAAAACATTGTTGGGGTAAAACCTAAAGGGAAAGACCTAGCACCAAATCCAATTTGCCATCTGATCTAACTTCTGGAGGCAGTCAAAATGAGCCTTAGAATTCTTCCCTACCTTATTCCTGTGCTGAGATACAGGCTGCTCCAACCTGCTGTAAAATGCTTGATTTCGAGAGTGAGCGAAACTAATGAAAACATTGTTGGGGTAAAACCTAAAGGGAAAGACCTAGCACCAAATCCAATTTGCCATCTGATCTAACTTCTGGAGGCAGTCAAAATGATCCTTAGAATTCTTCCCTACCTTATTCCTGTGCTGAGATACAGGCTGCTCCAACCTGCTGTAAAATGCTTGATTTCGAGAGTGAGCGAAACTAATGAAAACATTGTTGGGGTAAAACCTAAAGGGAAAGACCTAGCACCAAATCCAATTTGCCATCTGATCTAACTTCTGGAGGCAGTCAAAATGAGCCTTAGAATTCTTCCCTACCTTATTCCTGTGCTGAGATACAGGCTGCTCCAACCTGCTGTAAAATGCTTGATTTCGAGAGTGAGCGAAACTAATGAAAACATTGTTGGGGTAAAACCTAAAGGGAAAGACCTAGCACCAAATCCAATTTGCCATCTGATCTAACTTCTGGAGGCAGTCAAAATGATCCTTAGAATTCTTCCCTACCTTATTCCTGTGCTGAGATACAGGCTGCTCCAACCTGCTGTAAAATGCTTGATTTCGAGAGTGAGCGAAACTAATGAAAACATTGTTGGGGTAAAACCTAAAGGGAAAGACCTAGCACCAAATCCAATTTGCCATCTGATCTAACTTCTGGAGGCAGTCAAAATGAGCCTTAGAATTCTTCCCTACCTTATTCCTGTGCTGAGATACAGGCTGCTCCAACCTGCTGTAAAATGCTTGATTTCGAGAGTGAGCGAAACTAATGAAAACATTGTTGGGGTAAAACCTAAAGGGAAAGACCTAGCACCAAATCCAATTTGCCATCTGATCTAACTTCTGGAGGCAGTCAAAATGAGCCTTAGAATTCTTCCCTACCTTATGCCTGTGCTGAGATACAGGCTGCTCCAACCTGCTGTAAAATGCTTGATTTCGAGAGTGAGCGAAACTAATGAAAACATTGTTGGGGTAAAACCTAAAGGGAAAGACCTAGCACCAAATCCAATTTGCCATCTGATCTAACTTCTGGAGGCAGTCAAAATGATCCTTAGAATTCTTCCCTACCTTATTCCTGTGCTGAGATACAGGCTGCTCCAACCTGCTGTAAAATGCTTGATTTCGAGAGTGAGCGAAACTAATGAAAACATTGTTGGGGTAAAACCTAAAGGGAAAGACCTAGCACCAAATCCAATTTGCCATCTGATCTAACTTCTGGAGGCAGTCAAAATGAGCCTTAGAATTCTTCCCTACCTTATGCCTGTGCTGAGATACAGGCTGCTCCAACCTGCTGTAAAATGCTTGATTTCGAGAGTGAGCGAAACTAATGAAAACATTGTTGGGGTAAAACCTAAAGGGAAAGACCTAGCACCAAATCCAATTTGCCATCTGATCTAACTTCTGGAGGCAGTCAAAATGATCCTTAGAATTCTTCCCTACCTTATTCCTGTGCTGAGATACAGGCTGCTCCAACCTGCTGTAAAATGCTTGATTTCGAGAGTGAGCGAAACTAATGAAAACATTGTTGGGGTAAAACCTAAAGGGAAAGACCTAGCACCAAATCCAGTTTGCCATCTGATCTAACTTCTGGAGGCAGTCAAAATGATCCTTAGAATTCTTCCCTACCTTATTCCTGTGCTGAGATACAGGCTGCTCCAACCTGCTGTAAAATGCTTGATTTCGAGAGTGAGCGAAACTAATGAAAACATTGTTGGGGTAAAACCTAAAGGGAAAGACCTAGCACCAAATCCAATTTGCCATCTGATCTAACTTCTGGAGGCAGTCAAAATAAGCCTTAGAATTCTTCCCTACCTTATTCCTGTGCTGAGATACAGGCTGCTCCAACCTGCTGTAAAATGCTTGATTTCGAGAGTGAGCGAAACTAATGAAAACATTGTTGGGGTAAAACCTAAAGGGAAAGACCTAGCACCAAATCCAATTTGCCATCTGATCTAACTTCTGGAGGCAGTCAAAATGATCCTTAGAATTCTCCCCTACCTTATTCCTGTGCTGAGATACAGGCTGCTCCAACCTGCTGTAAAATGCTTGATTTCGAGAGTGAGCGAAACTAATGAAAACATTGTTGGGGTAAAACCTAAAGGGAAAGACCTAGCACCAAATCCAATTTGCCATCTGATCTAACTTCTGGAGGCAGTCAAAATGAGCCTTAGAATTCTTCCCTACCTTATTCCTGTGCTGAGATACAGGCTGCTCCAACCTGCTGTAAAATGCTTGATTTCGAGAGTGAGCGAAACTAATGAAAACATTGTTGGGGTAAAACCTAAAGGGAAAGACCTAGCACCAAATCCAATTTGCCATCTGATCTAACTTCTGGAGGCAGTCAAAATGAGCCTTAGAATTCTTCCCTACCTTATTCCTGTGCTGAGATACAGGCTGCTCCAACCTGCTGTAAAATGCTTGATTTCGAGAGTGAGCGAAACTAATGAAAACATTGTTGGGGTAAAACCTAAAGGGAAAGACCTAGCACCAAATCCAATTTGCCATCTGATCTAACTTCTGGAGGCAGTCAAAATGAGCCTTAGAATTCTTCCCTACCTTATTCCTGTGCTGAGATACAGGCTGCTCCAACCTGCTGTAAAATGCTTGATTTCGAGAGTGAGCGAAACTAATGAAAACATTGTTGGGGTAAAACCTAAAGGGAAAGACCTAGCACCAAATCCAATTTGCCATCTGATCTAACTTCTGGAGGCAGTCAAAATGATCCTTAGAATTCTTCCCTACCTTATTCCTGTGCTGAGATACAGGCTGCTCCAACCTGCTGTAAAATGCTTGATTTCGAGAGTGAGCGAAACTAATGAAAACATTGTTGGGGTAAAACCTAAAGGGAAAGACCTAGCACCAAATCCAATTTGCCATCTGATCTAACTTCTGGAGGCAGTCAAAATGAGCCTTAGAATTCTTCCCTACCTTATTCCTGTGCTGAGATACAGGCTGCTCCAACCTGCTGTAAAATGCTTGATTTCGAGAGTGAGCGAAACTAATGAAAACATTGTTGGGGTAAAACCTAAAGGGAAAGACCTAGCACCAAATCCAATTTGCCATCTGATCTAACTTCTGGAGGCAGTCAAAATGATCCTTAGAATTCTTCCCTACCTTATTCCTGTGCTGAGATACAGGCTGCTCCAACCTGCTGTAAAATGCTTGATTTCGAGAGTGAGCGAAACTAATGAAAACATTGTTGGGGTAAAACCTAAAGGGAAAGACCTAGCACCAAATCCAATTTGCCATCTGATCTAACTTCTGGAGGCAGTCAAAATGAGCCTTAGAATTCTTCCCTACCTTATTCCTGTGCTGAGATACAGGCTGCTCCAACCTGCTGTAAAATGCTTGATTTCGAGAGTGAGCGAAACTAATGAAAACATTGTTGGGGTAAAACCTAAAGGGAAAGACCTAGCACCAAATCCAATTTGCCATCTGATCTAACTTCTGGAGGCAGTCAAAATGATCCTTAGAATTCTTCCCTACCTTATTCCTGTGCTGAGATACAGGCTGCTCCAACCTGCTGTAAAATGCTTGATTTCGAGAGAGAGCGAAACTAATGAAAACATTGTTGGGGTAAAACCTAAAGGGAAAGACCTAGCACCAAATCCAATTTGCCATCTGATCTAACTTCTGGAGGCAGTCAAAATGAGCCTTAGAATTCTTCCCTACCTTATTCCTGTGCTGAGATACAGGCTGCTCCAACCTGCTGTAAAATGCTTGATTTCGAGAGTGAGCGAAACTAATGAAAACATTGTTGGGGTAAAACCTAAAGGGAAAGACCTAGCACCAAATCCAATTTGCCATCTGATCTAACTTCTGGAGGCAGTCAAAATGATCCTTAGAATTCTTCCCTACCTTATTCCTGTGCTGAGATACAGGCTGCTCCAACCTGCTGTAAAATGCTTGATTTCGAGAGTGAGCGAAACTAATGAAAACATTGTTGGGGTAAAACCTAAAGGGAAAGACCTAGCACCAAATCCAATTTGCCATCTGATCTAACTTCTGGAGGCAGTCAAAATGAGCCTTAGAATTCTTCCCTACCTTATTCCTGTGCTGAGATACAGGCTGCTCCAACCTGCTGTAAAATGCTTGATTTCGAGAGTGAGCGAAACTAATGAAAACATTGTTGGGGTAAAACCTAAAGGGAAAGACCTAGCACCAAATCCAATTTGCCATCTGATCTAACTTCTGGAGGCAGTCAAAATGAGCCTTAGAATTCTTCCCTACCTTATTCCTGTGCTGAGATACAGGCTGCTCCAACCTGCTGTAAAATGCTTGATTTCGAGAGTGAGCGAAACTAATGAAAACATTGTTGGGGTAAAACCTAAAGGGAAAGACCTAGCACCAAATCCAATTTGCCATCTGATCTAACTTCTGGAGGCAGTCAAAATGAGCCTTAGAATTCTTCCCTACCTTATTCCTGTGCTGAGATACAGGCTGCTCCAACCTGCTGTAAAATGCTTGATTTCGAGAGTGAGCGAAACTAATGAAAACATTGTTGGGGTAAAACCTAAAGGGAAAGACCTAGCACCAAATCCAATTTGCCATCTGATCTAACTTCTGGAGGCAGTCAAAATGATCCCTAGAATTCTTCCCTACCTTATTCCTGTGCTGAGATACAGGCTGCTCCAACCTGCTGTAAAATGCTTGATTTCGAGAGTGAGCGAAACTAATGAAAACATTGTTGGGGTAAAACCTAAAGGGAAAGACCTAGCACCAAATCCAATTTGCCATCTGATCTAACTTCTGGAGGCAGTCAAAATGATCCTTAGAATTCTTCCCTACCTTATTCCTGTGCTGAGATACAGGCTGCTCCAACCTGCTGTAAAATGCTTGATATCGAGAGTGAGCGAAACTAATGAAAACATTGTTGGGGTAAAACCTAAAGGGAAAGACCTAGCACCAAATCCAATTTGCCATCTGATCTAACTTCTGGAGGCAGTCAAAATGAGCCTTAGAATTCTTCCCTACCTTATTCCTGTGCTGAGATACAGGCTGCTCCAACCTGCTGTAAAATGCTTGATTTCGAGAGTGAGCGAAACTAATGAAAACATTGTTGGGGTAAAACCTAAAGGGAAAGACCTAGCACCAAATCCAATTTGCCATCTGATCTAACTTCTGGAGGCAGTCAAAATGAGCCTTAGAATTCTTCCCTACCTTATTCCTGTGCTGAGATACAGGCTGCTCCAACCTGCTGTAAAATGCTTGATTTCGAGAGTGAGCGAAACTAATGAAAACATTGTTGGGGTAAAACCTAAAGGGAAAGACCTAGCACCAAATCCAATTTGCCATCTGATCTAACTTCTGGAGGCAGTCAAAATGAGCCTTAGAATTCTTCCCTACCTTATTCCTGTGCTGAGATACAGGCTGCTCCAACCTGCTGTAAAATGCTTGATTTCGAGAGTGAGCGAAACTAATGAAAACATTGTTGGGGTAAAACCTAAAGGGAAAGACCTAGCACCAAATCCAATTTGCCATCTGATCTAACTTCTGGAGGCAGTCAAAATGAGCCTTAGAATTCTTCCCTACCTTATTCCTGTGCTGAGATACAGGCTGCTCCAACCTGCTGTAAAATGCTTGATTTCGAGAGTGAGCGAAACTAATGAAAACATTGTTGGGGTAAAACCTAAAGGGAAAGACCTAGCACCAAATCCAATTTGCCATCTGATCTAACTTCTGGAGGCAGTCAAAATGAGCCTTAGAATTCTTCCCTACCTTATTCCTGTGCTGAGATACAGGCTGCTCCAACCTGCTGTAAAATGCTTGATTTCGAGAGTGAGCGAAACTAATGAAAACATTGTTGGGGTAAAACCTAAAGGGAAAGACCTAGCACCAAATCCAATTTGCCATCTGATCTAACTTCTGGAGGCAGTCAAAATGAGCCTTAGAATTCTTCCCTACCTTATTCCTGTGCTGAGATACAGGCTGCTCCAACCTGCTGTAAAATGCTTGATTTCGAGAGTGAGCGAAACTAATGAAAACATTGTTGGGGTAAAACCTAAAGGGAAAGACCTAGCACCAAATCCAATTTGCCATCTGATCTAACTTCTGGAGGCAGTCAAAATGAGCCTTAGAATTCTTCCCTACCTTATTCCTGTGCTGAGATACAGGCTGCTCCAACCTGCTGTAAAATGCTTGATTTCGAGAGTGAGCGAAACTAATGAAAACATTGTTGGGGTAAAACCTAAAGGGAAAGACCTAGCACCAAATCCAATTTGCCATCTGATCTAACTTCTGGAGGCAGTCAAAATGAGCCTTAGAATTCTTCCCTACCTTATTCCTGTGCTGAGATACAGGCTGCTCCAACCTGCTGTAAAATGCTTGATTTCGAGAGTGAGCGAAACTAATGAAAACATTGTTGGGGTAAAACCTAAAGGGAAAGACCTAGCACCAAATCCAATTTGCCATCTGATCTAACTTCTGGAGGCAGTCAAAATGATCCTTAGAATTCTTCCCTACCTTATTCCTGTGCTGAGATACAGGCTGCTCCAACCTGCTGTAAAATGCTTGATTTCGAGAGTGAGCGAAACTAATGAAAACATTGTTGGGGTAAAACCTAAAGGGAAAGACCTAGCACCAAATCCAATTTGCCATCTGATCTAACTTCTGGAGGCAGTCAAAATGAGCCTTAGAATTCTTCCCTACCTTATTCCTGTGCTGAGATACAGGCTGCTCCAACCTGCTGTAAAATGCTTGATTTCGAGAGTGAGCGAAACTAATGAAAACATTGTTGGGGTAAAACCTAAAGGGAAAGACCTAGCACCAAATCCAATTTGCCATCTGATCTAACTTCTGGAGGCAGTCAAAATGAGCCTTAGAATTCTTCCCTACCTTATTCCTGTGCTGAGATACAGGCTGCTCCAACCTGCTGTAAAATGCTTGATTTCGAGAGTGAGCGAAACTAATGAAAACATTGTTGGGGTAAAACCTAAAGGGAAAGACCTAGCACCAAATCCAATTTGCCATCTGATCTAACTTCTGGAGGCAGTCAAAATGAGCCTTAGAATTCTTCCCTACCTTATTCCTGTGCTGAGATACAGGCTGCTCCAACCTGCTGTAAAATGCTTGATTTCGAGAGTGAGCGAAACTAATGAAAACATTGTTGGGGTAAAACCTAAAGGGAAAGACCTAGCACCAAATCCAATTTGCCATCTGATCTAACTTCTGGAGGCAGTCAAAATGAGCCTTAGAATTCTTCCCTACCTTATTCCTGTGCTGAGATACAGGCTGCTCCAACCTGCTGTAAAATGCTTGATTTCGAGAGTGAGCGAAACTAATGAAAACATTGTTGGGGTAAAACCTAAAGGGAAAGACCTAGCACCAAATCCAATTTGCCATCTGATCTAACTTCTGGAGGCAGTCAAAATGAGCCTTAGAATTCTTCCCTACCTTATTCCTGTGCTGAGATACAGGCTGCTCCAACCTGCTGTAAAATGCTTGATTTCGAGAGTGAGCGAAACTAATGAAAACATTGTTGGGGTAAAACCTAAAGGGAAAGACCTAG
Organism: Melanerpes formicivorus; assembly: GCF_026170545.1. Lineage (NCBI taxonomy): Eukaryota > Metazoa > Chordata > Aves > Piciformes > Picidae > Melanerpes > Melanerpes formicivorus. Next base: position 20,136 of record NW_027144330.1, on the reverse strand, counting down.
CACCAAATCCAATTTGCCATCTGATCTAACTTCTGGAGGCAGTCAAAATGAGTATTTGAATTCTTCCCTACCTTATTCCTGTGCTGAGATACAGGCTGCTCCAACCTGCTGTAAAATGCTTGATTTCGAGAGTGAGCGAAACTAATGAAAACATTGTTGGGGTAAAACCTAAAGGGAAAGACCTAGCACCAAATCCAATTTGCCATCTGATCTAACTTCTGGAGGCAGTCAAAATGATCCTTAGAATTCTTCCCTACCTTATTCCTGTGCTGAGATACAGGCTGCTCCAACCTGCTGTAAAATGCTTGATTTCGAGAGTGAGCGAAACTAATGAAAACATTGTTGGGGTAAAACCTAAAGGGAAAGACCTAGCACCAAATCCAATTTGCCATCTGATCTAACTTCTGGAGGCAGTCAAAATGATCCTTAGAATTCTTCCCTACCTTATTCCTGTGCTGAGATACAGGCTGCTCCAACCTGCTGTAAAATGCTTGATTTTGAGAGTGAGCGAAACTAATGAAAACATTGTTGGGGTAAAACCTAAAGGGAAAGACCTAGCACCAAATCCAATTTGCCATCTGATCTAACTTCTGGAGGCAGTCAAAATGAGCATTTGAATTCTTCCCTACCTTATTCCTGTGCTGAGATACAGGCTGCTCCAACCTGCTGTAAAATGCTTGATTTCGAGAGTGAGCGAAACTAATGAAAACATTGTTGGGGTAAAACCTAAAGGGAAAGACCTAGCACCAAATCCAATTTGCCATCTGATCTAACTTCTGGAGGCAGTCAAAATGAGCATTTGAATTCTTCCCTACCTTATTCCTGTGCTGAGATACAGGCTGCTCCAACCTGCTGTAAAATGCTTGATTTCGAGAGTGAGCGAAACTAATGAAAACATTGTTGGGGTAAAACCTAAAGGGAAAGACCTAGCACCAAATCCAATTTGCCATCTGATCTAACTTCTGGAGGCAGTCAAAATGAGCCTTAGAATTCTTCCCTACCTTATTCCTGTGCTGAGATACAGGCTGCTCCAACCTGCTGTAAAATGCTTGATTTCGAGAGTGAGCGAAACTAATGAAAACATTGTTGGGGTAAAACCTAAAGGGAAAGACCTAGCACCAAATCCAATTTGCCATCTGATCTAACTTCTGGAGGCAGTCAAAATGATCCTTAGAATTCTTCCCTACCTTATTCCTGTGCTGAGATACAGGCTGCTCCAACCTGCTGTAAAATGCTTGATTTCGAGAGTGAGCGAAACTAATGAAAACATTGTTGGGGTAAAACCTAAAGGGAAAGACCTAGCACCAAATCCAGTTTGCCATCTGATCTAACTTCTGGAGGCAGTCAAAATGATCCTTAGAATTCTTCCCTACCTTATTCCTGTGCTGAGATACAGGCTGCTCCAACCTGCTGTAAAATGCTTGATTTCGAGAGTGAGCGAAACTAATGAAAACATTGTTGGGGTAAAACCTAAAGGGAAAGACCTAGCACCAAATCCAATTTGCCATCTGATCTAACTTCTGGAGGCAGTCAAAATGATCCTTAGAATTCTTCCCTACCTTATTCCTGTGCTGAGATACAGGCTGCTCCAACCTGCTGTAAAATGCTTGATTTCGAGAGTGAGCGAAACTAATGAAAACATTGTTGGGGTAAAACCTAAAGGGAAAGACCTAGCACCAAATCCAGTTTGCCATCTGATCTAACTTCTGGAGGCAGTCAAAATGATCCTTAGAATTCTTCCCTACCTTATTCCTGTGCTGAGATACAGGCTGCTCCAACCTGCTGTAAAATGCTTGATTTCGAGAGTGAGCGAAACTAATGAAAACATTGTTGGGGTAAAACCTAAAGGGAAAGACCTAGCACCAAATCCAATTTGCCATCTGATCTAACTTCTGGAGGCAGTCAAAATGATCCTTAGAATTCTTCCCTACCTTATTCCTGTGCTGAGATACAGGCTGCTCCAACCTGCTGTAAAATGCTTGATTTCGAGAGTGAGCGAAACTAATGAAAACATTGTTGGGGTAAAACCTAAAGGGAAAGACCTAGCACCAAATCCAATTTGCCATCTGATCTAACTTCTGGAGGCAGTCAAAATGAGCCTTAGAATTCTTCCCTACCTTATTCCTGTGCTGAGATACAGGCTGCTCCAACCTGCTGTAAAATGCTTGATTTCGAGAGTGAGCGAAACTAATGAAAACATTGTTGGGGTAAAACCTAAAGGGAAAGACCTAGCACCAAATCCAATTTGCCATCTGATCTAACTTCTGGAGGCAGTCAAAATGAGCCTTAGAATTCTTCCCTACCTTATTCCTGTGCTGAGATACAGGCTGATCCAACCTGCTGTAAAATGCTTGATTTCGAGAGTGAGCGAAACTAATGAAAACATTGTTGGGGTAAAACCTAAAGGGAAAGACCTAGCACCAAATCCAATTTGCCATCTGATCTAACTTCTGGAGGCAGTCAAAATGATCCTTAGAATTCTTCCCTACCTTATTCCTGTGCTGAGATACAGGCTGCTCCAACCTGCTGTAAAATGCTTGATTTCGAGAGTGAGCGAAACTAATGAAAACATTGTTGGGGTAAAACCTATAGGGAAAGACCTAGCACCAAATCCAATTTGCCATCTGATCTAACTTCTGGAGGCAGTCAAAATGATCCTTAGAATTCTTCCCTACCTTATTCCTGTGCTGAGATACAGGCTGCTCCAACCTGCTGTAAAATGCTTGATTTCGAGAGTGAGCGAAACTAATGAAAACATTGTTGGGGTAAAACCTAAAGGGAAAGACCTAGCACCAAATCCAGTTTGCCATCTGATCTAACTTCTGGAGGCAGTCAAAATGATCCTTAGAATTCTTCCCTACCTTATTCCTGTGCTGAGATACAGGCTGCTCCAACCTGCTGTAAAATGCTTGATTTCGAGAGTGAGCGAAACTAATGAAAACATTGTTGGGGTAAAACCTAAAGGGAAAGACCTAGCACCAAATCCAGTTTGCCATCTGATCTAACTTCTGGAGGCAGTCAAAATGAGCCTTAGAATTCTTCCCTACCTTATTCCTGTGCTGAGATACAGGCTGCTCCAACCTGCTGTAAAATGCTTGATTTCGAGAGTGAGCGAAACTAATGAAAACATTGTTGGGGTAAAACCTAAAGGGAAAGACCTAGCACCAAATCCAATTTGCCATCTGATCTAACTTCTGGAGGCAGTCAAAATGATCCTTAGAATTCTTCCCTACCTTATTCCTGTGCTGAGATACAGGCTGCTCCAACCTGCTGTAAAATGCTTGATTTCGAGAGTGAGCGAAACTAATGAAAACATTGTTGGGGTAAAACCTAAAGGGAAAGACCTAGCACCAAATCCAATTTGCCATCTGATCTAACTTCTGGAGGCAGTCAAAATGAGCCTTAGAATTCTTCCCTACCTTATTCCTGTGCTGAGATACAGGCTGCTCCAACCTGCTGTAAAATGCTTGATTTCGAGAGTGAGCGAAACTAATGAAAACATTGTTGGGGTAAAACCTAAAGGGAAAGACCTAGCACCAAATCCAATTTGCCATCTGATCTAACTTCTGGAGGCAGTCAAAATGATCCTTAGAATTCTTCCCTACCTTATTCCTGTGCTGAGATACAGGCTGCTCCAACCTGCTGTAAAATGCTTGATTTCGAGAGTGAGCGAAACTAATGAAAACATTGTTGGGGTAAAACCTAAAGGGAAAGACCTAGCACCAAATCCAATTTGCCATCTGATCTAACTTCTGGAGGCAGTCAAAATGAGCCTTAGAATTCTTCCCTACCTTATTCCTGTGCTGAGATACAGGCTGCTCCAACCTGCTGTAAAATGCTTGATTTCGAGAGTGAGCGAAACTAATGAAAACATTGTTGGGGTAAAACCTAAAGGGAAAGACCTAGCACCAAATCCAATTTGCCGTCTGATCTAACTTCTGGAGGCAGTCAAAATGAGCCTTAGAATTCTTCCCTACCTTATTCCTGTGCTGAGATACAGGCTGCTCCAACCTGCTGTAAAATGCTTGATTTCGAGAGTGAGCGAAACTAATGAAAACATTGTTGGGGTAAAACCTAAAGGGAAAGACCTAGCACCAAATCCAATTTGCCATCTGATCTAACTTCTGGAGGCAGTCAAAATGATCCTTAGAATTCTTCCCTACCTTATTCCTGTGCTGAGATACAGGCTGCTCCAACCTGCTGTAAAATGCTTGATTTCGAGAGTGAGCGAAACTAATGAAAACATTGTTGGGGTAAAACCTAAAGGGAAAGACCTAGCACCAAATCCAATTTGCCATCTGATCTAACTTCTGGAGGCAGTCAAAATGAGCCTTAGAATTCTTCCCTACCTTATTCCTGTGCTGAGATACAGGCTGCTCCAACCTGCTGTAAAATGCTTGATTTCGAGAGTGAGCGAAACTAATGAAAACATTGTTGGGGTAAAACCTAAAGGGAAAGACCTAGCACCAAATCCAATTTGCCATCTGATCTAACTTCTGGAGGCAGTCAAAATGAGCCTTAGAATTCTTCCCTACCTTATTCCTGTGCTGAGATACAGGCTGCTCCAACCTGCTGTAAAATGCTTGATTTCGAGAGTGAGCGAAACTAATGAAAACATTGTTGGGGTAAAACCTAAAGGGAAAGACCTAGCACCAAATCCAATTTTGCCATCTGATCTAACTTCTGGAGGCAGTCAAAATGATCCTTAGAATTCTTCCCTACCTTATTCCTGTGCTGAGATACAGGCTGCTCCAACCTGCTGTAAAATGCTTGATTTCGAGAGTGAGCGAAACTAATGAAAACATTGTTGGGGTAAAACCTAAAGGGAAAGACCTAGCACCAAATCCAATTTGCCATCTGATCTAACTTCTGGAGGCAGTCAAAATGAGCCTTAGAATTCTTCCCTACCTTATTCCTGTGCTGAGATACAGGCTGCTCCAACCTGCTGTAAAATGCTTGATTTTCGAGAGTGAGCGAAACTAATGAAAACATTGTTGGGGTAAAACCTAAAGGGAAAGACCTAGCACCAAATCCAATTTGCCGTCTGATCTAACTTCTGGAGGCAGTCAAAATGAGCCTTAGAATTCTTCCCTACCTTATTCCTGTGCTGAGATACAGGCTGCTCCAACCTGCTGTAAAATGCTTGATTTCGAGAGTGAGCGAAACTAATGAAAACATTGTTGGGGTAAAACCTAAAGGGAAAGACCTAGCACCAAATCCAATTTGCCATCTGATCTAACTTCTGGAGCGCAGTCAAAATGATCCTTAGAATTCTTCCCTACCTTATTCCTGTGCTGAGATACAGGCTGCTCCAACCTGCTGTAAAATGCTTGATTTCGAGAGTGAGCGAAACTAATGAAAACATTGTTGGGGTAAAACCTAAAGGGAAAGACCTAGCACCAAATCCAATTTGCCATCTGATCTAACTTCTGGAGGCAGTCAAAATGATCCTTAGAATTCTTCCCTACCTTATTCCTGTGCTGAGATACAGGCTGCTCCAACCTGCTGTAAAATGCTTGATTTCGAGAGTGAGCGAAACTAATGAAAACATTGTTGGGGTAAAACCTAAAGGGAAAGACCTAGCACCAAATCCAATTTGCCATCTGATCTAACTTCTGGAGGCAGTCAAAATGAGCCTTAGAATTCTTCCCTACCTTATTCCTGTGCTGAGATACAGGCTGCTCCAACCTGCTGTAAAATGCTTGATTTCGAGAGTGAGCGAAACTAATGAAAACATTGTTGGGGTAAAACCTAAAGGGAAAGACCTAGCACCAAATCCAATTTGCCATCTGATCTAACTTCTGGAGGCAGTCAAAATGAGCCTTAGAATTCTTCCCTACCTTATTCCTGTGCTGAGATACAGGCTGCTCCAACCTGCTGTAAAATGCTTGATTTCGAGAGTGAGCGAAACTAATGAAAACATTGTTGGGGTAAAACCTAAAGGGAAAGACCTAGCACCAAATCCAATTTGCCATCTGATCTAACTTCTGGAGGCAGTCAAAATGAGCCTTAGAATTCTTCCCTACCTTATTCCTGTGCTGAGATACAGGCTGCTCCAACCTGCTGTAAAATGCTTGATTTCGAGAGTGAGCGAAACTAATGAAAACATTGTTGGGGTAAAACCTAAAGGGAAAGACCTAGCACCAAATCCAATTTGCCATCTGATCTAACTTCTGGAGGCAGTCAAAATGAGCCTTAGAATTCTTCCCTACCTTATTCCTGTGCTGAGATACAGGCTGCTCCAACCTGCTGTAAAATGCTTGATTTCGAGAGTGAGCAAAACTAATAAAAACATTGTTGGGGTAAAACCTAAAGGGAAAGACCTAGCACCAAATCCAATTTGCCATCTGATCTAACTTCTGGAGGCAGTCAAAATGATCCTTAGAATTCTTCCCTACCTTATTCCTGTGCTGAGATACAGGCTGCTCCAACCTGCTGTAAAATGCTTGATTTCGAGAGTGAGCGAAACTAATGAAAACATTGTTGGGGTAAAACCTAAAGGGAAAGACCTAGCACCAAATCCAATTTGCCATCTGATCTAACTTCTGGAGGCAGTCAAAATGAGCCTTAGAATTCTTCCCTACCTTATTCCTGTGCTGAGATACAGGCTGCTCCAACCTGCTGTAAAATGCTTGATTTCGAGAGTGAGCGAAACTAATGAAAACATTGTTGGGGTAAAACCTAAAGGGAAAGACCTAGCACCAAATCCAATTTGCCATCTGATCTAACTTCTGGAGGCAGTCAAAATGAGCCTTAGAATTCTTCCCTACCTTATTCCTGTGCTGAGATACAGGCTGCTCCAACCTGCTGTAAAATGCTTGATTTCGAGAGTGAGCGAAACTAATGAAAACATTGTTGGGGTAAAACCTAAAGGGAAAGACCTAGCACCAAATCCAATTTGCCATCTGATCTAACTTCTGGAGGCAGTCAAAATGAGCATTTGAATTCTTCCCTACCTTATTCCTGTGCTGAGATACAGGCTGCTCCAACCTGCTGTAAAATGCTTGATTTCGAGAGTGAGCGAAACTAATGAAAACATTGTTGGGGTAAAACCTAAAGGGAAAGACCTAGCACCAAATCCAATTTGCCATCTGATCTAACTTCTGGAGGCAGTCAAAATGAGCCTTAGAATTCTTCCCTACCTTATTCCTGTGCTGAGATACAGGCTGCTCCAACCTGCTGTAAAATGCTTGATTTCGAGAGTGAGCGAAACTAATGAAAACATTGTTGGGGTAAAACCTAAAGGGAAAGACCTAGCACCAAATCCAATTTGCCATCTGATCTAACTTCTGGAGGCAGTCAAAATGATCCTTAGAATTCTTCCCTACCTTATTCCTGTGCTGAGATACAGGCTGCTCCAACCTGCTGTAAAATGCTTGATTTCGAGAGTGAGCGAAACTAATGAAAACATTGTTGGGGTAAAACCTAAAGGGAAAGACCTAGCACCAAATCCAGTTTGCCATCTGATCTAACTTCTGGAGGCAGTCAAAATGATCCTTAGAATTCTTCCCTACCTTATTCCTGTGCTGAGATACAGGCTGCTCCAACCTGCTGTAAAATGCTTGATTTCGAGAGTGAGCGAAACTAATGAAAACATTGTTGGGGTAAAACCTAAAGGGAAAGACCTAGCACCAAATCCAATTTGCCATCTGATCTAACTTCTGGAGGCAGTCAAAATGATCCTTAGAATTCTTCCCTACCTTATTCCTGTGCTGAGATACAGGCTGCTCCAACCTGCTGTAAAATGCTTGATTTCGAGAGTGAGCGAAACTAATGAAAACATTGTTGGGGTAAAACCTAAAGGGAAAGACCTAGCACCAAATCCAGTTTGCCATCTGATCTAACTTCTGGAGGCAGTCAAAATGATCCTTAGAATTCTTCCCTACCTTATTCCTGTGCTGAGATACAGGCTGCTCCAACCTGCTGTAAAATGCTTGATTTCGAGAGTGAGCGAAACTAATGAAAACATTGTTGGGGTAAAACCTAAAGGGAAAGACCTAGCACCAAATCCAATTTGCCATCTGATCTAACTTCTGGAGGCAGTCAAAATGATCCTTAGAATTCTTCCCTACCTTATTCCTGTGCTGAGATACAGGCTGCTCCAACCTGCTGTAAAATGCTTGATTTCGAGAGTGAGCGAAACTAATGAAAACATTGTTGGGGTAAAACCTAAAGGGAAAGACCTAGCACCAAATCCAATTTGCCATCTGATCTAACTTCTGGAGGCAGTCAAAATGAGCCTTAGAATTCTTCCCTACCTTATTCCTGTGCTGAGATACAGGCTGCTCCAACCTGCTGTAAAATGCTTGATTTCGAGAGTGAGCGAAACTAATGAAAACATTGTTGGGGTAAAACCTAAAGGGAAAGACCTAGCACCAAATCCAATTTGCCATCTGATCTAACTTCTGGAGGCAGTCAAAATGAGCCTTAGAATTCTTCCCTACCTTATTCCTGTGCTGAGATACAGGCTGATCCAACCTGCTGTAAAATGCTTGATTTCGAGAGTGAGCGAAACTAATGAAAACATTGTTGGGGTAAAACCTAAAGGGAAAGACCTAGCACCAAATCCAATTTGCCATCTGATCTAACTTCTGGAGGCAGTCAAAATGATCCTTAGAATTCTTCCCTACCTTATTCCTGTGCTGAGATACAGGCTGCTCCAACCTGCTGTAAAATGCTTGATTTCGAGAGTGAGCGAAACTAATGAAAACATTGTTGGGGTAAAACCTATAGGGAAAGACCCTAGCACCAAATCCAATTTGCCATCTGATCTAACTTCTGGAGGCAGTCAAAATGATCCTTAGAATTCTTCCCTACCTTATTCCTGTGCTGAGATACAGGCTGCTCCAACCTGCTGTAAAATGCTTGATTTCGAGAGTGAGCGAAACTAATGAAAACATTGTTGGGGTAAAACCTAAAGGGAAAGACCTAGCACCAAATCCAGTTTGCCATCTGATCTAACTTCTGGAGGCAGTCAAAATGATCCTTAGAATTCTTCCCTACCTTATTCCTGTGCTGAGATACAGGCTGCTCCAACCTGCTGTAAAATGCTTGATTTCGAGAGTGAGCGAAACTAATGAAAACATTGTTGGGGTAAAACCTAAAGGGAAAGACCTAGCACCAAATCCAGTTTGCCATCTGATCTAACTTCTGGAGGCAGTCAAAATGATCCTTAGAATTCTTCCCTACCTTATTCCTGTGCTGAGATACAGGCTGCTCCAACCTGCTGTAAAATGCTTGATTTCGAGAGTGAGCGAAACTAATGAAAACATTGTTGGGGTAAAACCTAAAGGGAAAGACCTAGCACCAAATCCAATTTGCCATCTGATCTAACTTCTGGAGGCAGTCAAAATGATCCTTAGAATTCTTCCCTACCTTATTCCTGTGCTGAGATACAGGCTGCTCCAACCTGCTGTAAAATGCTTGATTTCGAGAGTGAGCGAAACTAATGAAAACATTGTTGGGGTAAAACCTAAAGGGAAAGACCTAGCACCAAATCCAATTTGCCATCTGATCTAACTTCTGGAGGCAGTCAAAATGAGCCTTAGAATTCTTCCCTACCTTATTCCTGTGCTGAGATACAGGCTGCTCCAACCTGCTGTAAAATGCTTGATTTCGAGAGTGAGCGAAACTAATGAAAACATTGTTGGGGTAAAACCTAAAGGGAAAGACCTAGCACCAAATCCAATTTGCCATCTGATCTAACTTCTGGAGGCAGTCAAAATGATCCTTAGAATTCTTCCCTACCTTATTCCTGTGCTGAGATACAGGCTGCTCCAACCTGCTGTAAAATGCTTGATTTCGAGAGTGAGCGAAACTAATGAAAACATTGTTGGGGTAAAACCTAAAGGGAAAGACCTAGCACCAAATCCAATTTGCCATCTGATCTAACTTCTGGAGGCAGTCAAAATGAGCCTTAGAATTCTTCCCTACCTTATTCCTGTGCTGAGATACAGGCTGCTCCAACCTGCTGTAAAATGCTTGATTTCGAGAGTGAGCGAAACTAATGAAAACATTGTTGGGGTAAAACCTAAAGGGAAAGACCTAGCACCAAATCCAATTTGCCGTCTGATCTAACTTCTGGAGGCAGTCAAAATGAGCCTTAGAATTCTTCCCTACCTTATTCCTGTGCTGAGATACAGGCTGCTCCAACCTGCTGTAAAATGCTTGATTTCGAGAGTGAGCGAAACTAATGAAAACATTGTTGGGGTAAAACCTAAAGGGAAAGACCTAGCACCAAATCCAATTTGCCATCTGATCTAACTTCTGGAGGCAGTCAAAATGATCCTTAGAATTCTTCCCTACCTTATTCCTGTGCTGAGATACAGGCTGCTCCAACCTGCTGTAAAATGCTTGATTTCGAGAGTGAGCGAAACTAATGAAAACATTGTTGGGGTAAAACCTAAAGGGAAAGACCTAGCACCAAATCCAATTTGCCATCTGATCTAACTTCTGGAGGCAGTCAAAATGAGCCTTAGAATTCTTCCCTACCTTATTCCTGTGCTGAGATACAGGCTGCTCCAACCTGCTGTAAAATGCTTGATTTCGAGAGTGAGCGAAACTAATGAAAACATTGTTGGGGTAAAACCTAAAGGGAAAGACCTAGCACCAAATCCAATTTGCCATCTGATCTAACTTCTGGAGGCAGTCAAAATGAGCCTTAGAATTCTTCCCTACCTTATTCCTGTGCTGAGATACAGGCTGCTCCAACCTGCTGTAAAATGCTTGATTTCGAGAGTGAGCGAAACTAATGAAAACATTGTTGGGGTAAAACCTAAAGGGAAAGACCTAGCACCAAATCCAATTTGCCATCTGATCTAACTTCTGGAGGCAGTCAAAATGATCCTTAGAATTCTTCCCTACCTTATTCCTGTGCTGAGATACAGGCTGCTCCAACCTGCTGTAAAATGCTTGATTTCGAGAGTGAGCGAAACTAATGAAAACATTGTTGGGGTAAAACCTAAAGGGAAAGACCTAGCACCAAATCCAATTTGCCATCTGATCTAACTTCTGGAGGCAGTCAAAATGAGCCTTAGAATTCTTCCCTACCTTATTCCTGTGCTGAGATACAGGCTGCTCCAACCTGCTGTAAAATGCTTGATTTCGAGAGTGAGCGAAACTAATGAAAACATTGTTGGGGTAAAACCTAAAGGGAAAGACCTAGCACCAAATCCAATTTGCCGTCTGATCTAACTTCTGGAGGCAGTCAAAATGAGCCTTAGAATTCTTCCCTACCTTATTCCTGTGCTGAGATACAGGCTGCTCCAACCTGCTGTAAAATGCTTGATTTCGAGAGTGAGCGAAACTAATGAAAACATTGTTGGGGTAAAACCTAAAGGGAAAGACCTAGCACCAAATCCAATTTGCCATCTGATCTAACTTCTGGAGGCAGTCAAAATGATCCTTAGAATTCTTCCCTACCTTATTCCTGTGCTGAGATACAGGCTGCTCCAACCTGCTGTAAAATGCTTGATTTCGAGAGTGAGCGAAACTAATGAAAACATTGTTGGGGTAAAACCTAAAGGGAAAGACCTAGCACCAAATCCAATTTGCCATCTGATCTAACTTCTGGAGGCAGTCAAAATGATCCTTAGAATTCTTCCCTACCTTATTCCTGTGCTGAGATACAGGCTGCTCCAACCTGCTGTAAAATGCTTGATTTCGAGAGTGAGCGAAACTAATGAAAACATTGTTGGGGTAAAACCTAAAGGGAAAGACCTAGCACCAAATCCAATTTGCCATCTGATCTAACTTCTGGAGGCAGTCAAAATGAGCCTTAGAATTCTTCCCTACCTTATTCCTGTGCTGAGATACAGGCTGCTCCAACCTGCTGTAAAATGCTTGATTTCGAGAGTGAGCGAAACTAATGAAAACATTGTTGGGGTAAAACCTAAAGGGAAAGACCTAGCACCAAATCCAATTTGCCATCTGATCTAACTTCTGGAGGCAGTCAAAATGAGCCTTAGAATTCTTCCCTACCTTATTCCTGTGCTGAGATACAGGCTGCTCCAACCTGCTGTAAAATGCTTGATTTCGAGAGTGAGCGAAACTAATGAAAACATTGTTGGGGTAAAACCTAAAGGGAAAGACCTAGCACCAAATCCAATTTGCCATCTGATCTAACTTCTGGAGGCAGTCAAAATGAGCCTTAGAATTCTTCCCTACCTTATTCCTGTGCTGAGATACAGGCTGCTCCAACCTGCTGTAAAATGCTTGATTTCGAGAGTGAGCGAAACTAATGAAAACATTGTTGGGGTAAAACCTAAAGGGAAAGACCTAGCACCAAATCCAATTTGCCATCTGATCTAACTTCTGGAGGCAGTCAAAATGAGCCTTAGAATTCTTCCCTACCTTATTCCTGTGCTGAGATACAGGCTGCTCCAACCTGCTGTAAAATGCTTGATTTCGAGAGTGAGCAAAACTAATAAAAACATTGTTGGGGTAAAACCTAAAGGGAAAGACCTAGCACCAAATCCAATTTGCCATCTGATCTAACTTCTGGAGGCAGTCAAAATGATCCTTAGAATTCTTCCCTACCTTATTCCTGTGCTGAGATACAGGCTGCTCCAACCTGCTGTAAAATGCTTGATTTCGAGAGTGAGCGAAACTAATGAAAACATTGTTGGGGTAAAACCTAAAGGGAAAGACCTAGCACCAAATCCAATTTGCCATCTGATCTAACTTCTGGAGGCAGTCAAAATGAGCCTTAGAATTCTTCCCTACCTTATTCCTGTGCTGAGATACAGGCTGCTCCAACCTGCTGTAAAATGCTTGATTTCGAGAGTGAGCGAAACTAATGAAAACATTGTTGGGGTAAAACCTAAAGGGAAAGACCTAGCACCAAATCCAATTTGCCATCTGATCTAACTTCTGGAGGCAGTCAAAATGAGCCTTAGAATTCTTCCCTACCTTATTCCTGTGCTGAGATACAGGCTGCTCCAACCTGCTGTAAAATGCTTGATTTCGAGAGTGAGCGAAACTAATGAAAACATTGTTGGGGTAAAACCTAAAGGGAAAGACCTAGCACCAAATCCAATTTGCCGTCTGATCTAACTTCTGGAGGCAGTCAAAATGAGCCTTAGAATTCTTCCCTACCTTATTCCTGTGCTGAGATACAGGCTGCTCCAACCTGCTGTAAAATGCTTGATTTCGAGAGTGAGCGAAACTAATGAAAACATTGTTGGGGTAAAACCTAAAGGGAAAGACCTAGCACCAAATCCAATTTGCCATCTGATCTAACTTCTGGAGGCAGTCAAAATGATCCTTAGAATTCTTCCCTACCTTATTCCTGTGCTGAGATACAGGCTGCTCCAACCTGCTGTAAAATGCTTGATTTCGAGAGTGAGCGAAACTAATGAAAACATTGTTGGGGTAAAACCTAAAGGGAAAGACCTAGCACCAAATCCAATTTGCCATCTGATCTAACTTCTGGAGGCAGTCAAAATGAGCCTTAGAATTCTTCCCTACCTTATTCCTGTGCTGAGATACAGGCTGCTCCAACCTGCTGTAAAATGCTTGATTTCGAGAGTGAGCGAAACTAATGAAAACATTGTTGGGGTAAAACCTAAAGGGAAAGACCTAGCACCAAATCCAATTTGCCATCTGATCTAACTTCTGGAGGCAGTCAAAATGATCCTTAGAATTCTTCCCTACCTTATTCCTGTGCTGAGATACAGGCTGCTCCAACCTGCTGTAAAATGCTTGATTTCGAGAGTGAGCGAAACTAATGAAAACATTGTTGGGGTAAAACCTAAAGGGAAAGACCTAGCACCAAATCCAATTTGCCATCTGATCTAACTTCTGGAGGCAGTCAAAATGAGCCTTAGAATTCTTCCCTACCTTATTCCTGTGCTGAGATACAGGCTGCTCCAACCTGCTGTAAAATGCTTGATTTCGAGAGTGAGCGAAACTAATGAAAACATTGTTGGGGTAAAACCTAAAGGGAAAGACCTAGCACCAAATCCAATTTGCCGTCTGATCTAACTTCTGGAGGCAGTCAAAATGAGCCTTAGAATTCTTCCCTACCTTATTCCTGTGCTGAGATACAGGCTGCTCCAACCTGCTGTAAAATGCTTGATTTCGAGAGTGAGCGAAACTAATGAAAACATTGTTGGGGTAAAACCTAAAGGGAAAGACCTAGCACCAAATCCAATTTGCCATCTGATCTAACTTCTGGAGGCAGTCAAAATGAGCCTTAGAATTCTTCCCTACCTTATTCCTGTGCTGAGATACAGGCTGCTCCAACCTGCTGTAAAATGCTTGATTTCGAGAGTGAGCGAAACTAATGAAAACATTGTTGGGGTAAAACCTAAAGGGAAAGACCTAGCACCAAATCCAATTTGCCATCTGATCTAACTTCTGGAGGCAGTCAAAATGAGCCTTAGAATTCTTCCCTACCTTATTCCTGTGCTGAGATACAGGCTGCTCCAACCTGCTGTAAAATGCTTGATTTCGAGAGTGAGCGAAACTAATGAAAACATTGTTGGGGTAAAACCTAAAGGGAAAGACCTAGCACCAAATCCAATTTGCCATCTGATCTAACTTCTGGAGGCAGTCAAAATGATCCTTAGAATTCTTCCCTACCTTATTCCTGTGCTGAGATACAGGCTGCTCCAACCTGCTGTAAAATGCTTGATTTCGAGAGTGAGCGAAACTAATGAAAACATTGTTGGGGTAAAACCTAAAGGGAAAGACCTAGCACCAAATCCAATTTGCCATCTGATCTAACTTCTGGAGGCAGTCAAAATGAGCCTTAGAATTCTTCCCTACCTTATTCCTGTGCTGAGATACAGGCTGCTCCAACCTGCTGTAAAATGCTTGATTTCGAGAGTGAGCGAAACTAATGAAAACATTGTTGGGGTAAAACCTAAAGGGAAAGACCTAGCACCAAATCCAATTTGCCATCTGATCTAACTTCTGGAGGCAGTCAAAATGAGCCTTAGAATTCTTCCCTACCTTATTCCTGTGCTGAGATACAGGCTGCTCCAACCTGCTGTAAAATGCTTGATTTCGAGAGTGAGCGAAACTAATGAAAACATTGTTGGGGTAAAACCTAAAGGGAAAGACCTAGCACCAAATCCAATTTGCCGTCTGATCTAACTTCTGGAGGCAGTCAAAATGAGCCTTAGAATTCTTCCCTACCTTATTCCTGTGCTGAGATACAGGCTGCTCCAACCTGCTGTAAAATGCTTGATTTCGAGAGTGAGCGAAACTAATGAAAACATTGTTGGGGTAAAACCTAAAGGGAAAGACCTAGCACCAAATCCAATTTGCCATCTGATCTAACTTCTGGAGGCAGTCAAAATGATCCTTAGAATTCTTCCCTACCTTATTCCTGTGCTGAGATACAGGCTGCTCCAACCTGCTGTAAAATGCTTGATTTCGAGAGTGAGCGAAACTAATGAAAACATTGTTGGGGTAAAACCTAAAGGGAAAGACCTAGCACCAAATCCAATTTGCCATCTGATCTAACTTCTGGAGGCAGTCAAAATGATCCTTAGAATTCTTCCCTACCTTATTCCTGTGCTGAGATACAGGCTGCTCCAACCTGCTGTAAAATGCTTGATTTCGAGAGTGAGCGAAACTAATGAAAACATTGTTGGGGTAAAACCTAAAGGGAAAGACCTAGCACCAAATCCAATTTGCCATCTGATCTAACTTCTGGAGGCAGTCAAAATGAGCCTTAGAATTCTTCCCTACCTTATTCCTGTGCTGAGATACAGGCTGCTCCAACCTGCTGTAAAATGCTTGATTTCGAGAGTGAGCGAAACTAATGAAAACATTGTTGGGGTAAAACCTAAAGGGAAAGACCTAGCACCAAATCCAATTTGCCATCTGATCTAACTTCTGGAGGCAGTCAAAATGATCCTTAGAATTCTTCCCTACCTTATTCCTGTGCTGAGATACAGGCTGCTCCAACCTGCTGTAAAATGCTTGATTTCGAGAGTGAGCGAAACTAATGAAAACATTGTTGGGGTAAAACCTAAAGGGAAAGACCTAGCACCAAATCCAATTTGCCATCTGATCTAACTTCTGGAGGCAGTCAAAATGAGCCTTAGAATTCTTCCCTACCTTATTCCTGTGCTGAGATACAGGCTGCTCCAACCTGCTGTAAAATGCTTGATTTCGAGAGTGAGCGAAACTAATGAAAACATTGTTGGGGTAAAACCTAAAGGGAAAGACCTAGCACCAAATCCAATTTGCCGTCTGATCTAACTTCTGGAGGCAGTCAAAATGAGCCTTAGAATTCTTCCCTACCTTATTCCTGTGCTGAGATACAGGCTGCTCCAACCTGCTGTAAAATGCTTGATTTCGAGAGTGAGCGAAACTAATGAAAACATTGTTGGGGTAAAACCTAAAGGGAAAGACCTAGCACCAAATCCAATTTGCCATCTGATCTAACTTCTGGAGGCAGTCAAAATGAGCCTTAGAATTCTTCCCTACCTTATTCCTGTGCTGAGATACAGGCTGCTCCAACCTGCTGTAAAATGCTTGATTTCGAGAGTGAGCGAAACTAATGAAAACATTGTTGGGGTAAAACCTAAAGGGAAAGACCTAGCACCAAATCCAATTTGCCATCTGATCTAACTTCTGGAGGCAGTCAAAATGAGCCTTAGAATTCTTCCCTACCTTATTCCTGTGCTGAGATACAGGCTGCTCCAACCTGCTGTAAAATGCTTGATTTCGAGAGTGAGCGAAACTAATGAAAACATTGTTGGGGTAAAACCTAAAGGGAAAGACCTAGCACCAAATCCAATTTGCCATCTGATCTAACTTCTGGAGGCAGTCAAAATGATCCTTAGAATTCTTCCCTACCTTATTCCTGTGCTGAGATACAGGCTGCTCCAACCTGCTGTCAAAATGCTTGATTTCGAGAGTGAGCGAAACTAATGAAAACATTGTTGGGGTAAAACCTAAAGGGAAAGACCTAGCACCAAATCCAATTTGCCATCTGATCTAACTTCTGGAGGCAGTCAAAATGAGCCTTAGAATTCTTCCCTACCTTATTCCTGTGCTGAGATACAGGCTGCTCCAACCTGCTGTAAAATGCTTGATTTCGAGAGTGAGCGAAACTAATGAAAACATTGTTGGGGTAAAACCTAAAGGGAAAGACCTAGCACCAAATCCAATTTGCCATCTGATCTAACTTCTGGAGGCAGTCAAAATGATCCTTAGAATTCTTCCCTACCTTATTCCTGTGCTGAGATACAGGCTGCTCCAACCTGCTGTAAAATGCTTGATTTCGAGAGTGAGCGAAACTAATGAAAACATTGTTGGGGTAAAACCTAAAGGGAAAGACCTAGCACCAAATCCAATTTGCCATCTGATCTAACTTCTGGAGGCAGTCAAAATGAGCATTTGAATTCTTCCCTCCTTATTCCTGTGCTGAGATACAGGCTGCTCCAACCTGCTGTAAAATGCTTGATTTCGAGAGTGAGCGAAACTAATGAAAACATTGTTGGGGTAAAACCTAAAGGGAAAGACCTAGCACCAAATCCAATTTGCCATCTGATCTAACTTCTGGAGGCAGTCAAAATGATCCTTAGAATTCTTCCCTACCTTATTCCTGTGCTGAGATACAGGCTGCTCCAACCTGCTGTAAAATGCTTGATTTCGAGAGTGAGCGAAACTAATGAAAACATTGTTGGGGTAAAACCTAAAGGGAAAGACCTAGCACCAAATCCAATTTGCCATCTGATCTAACTTCTGGAGGCAGTCAAAATGAGCCTTAGAATTCTTCCCTACCTTATTCCTGTGCTGAGATACAGGCTGCTCCAACCTGCTGTAAAATGCTTGATTTCGAGAGTGAGCGAAACTAATGAAAACATTGTTGGGGTAAAACCTAAAGGGAAAGACCTAGCACCAAATCCAATTTGCCATCTGATCTAACTTCTGGAGGCAGTCAAAATGAGCCTTAGAATTCTTCCCTACCTTATTCCTGTGCTGAGATACAGGCTGCTCCAACCTGCTGTAAAATGCTTGATTTCGAGAGTGAGCGAAACTAATGAAAACATTGTTGGGGTAAAACCTAAAGGGAAAGACCTAGCACCAAATCCAATTTGCCATCTGATCTAACTTCTGGAGGCAGTCAAAATGAGCCTTAGAATTCTTCCCTACCTTATTCCTGTGCTGAGATACAGGCTGCTCCAACCTGCTGTAAAATGCTTGATTTCGAGAGTGAGCGAAACTAATGAAAACATTGTTGGGGTAAAACCTAAAGGGAAAGACCTAGCACCAAATCCAATTTGCCATCTGATCTAACTTCTGGAGGCAGTCAAAATGAGCCTTAGAATTCTTCCCTACCTTATTCCTGTGCTGAGATACAGGCTGCTCCAACCTGCTGTAAAATGCTTGATTTCGAGAGTGAGCGAAACTAATGAAAACATTGTTGGGGTAAAACCTAAAGGGAAAGACCTAGCACCAAATCCAATTTGCCGTCTGATCTAACTTCTGGAGGCAGTCAAAATGAGCCTTAGAATTCTTCCCTACCTTATTCCTGTGCTGAGATACAGGCTGCTCCAACCTGCTGTAAAATGCTTGATTTCGAGAGTGAGCGAAACTAATGAAAACATTGTTGGGGTAAAACCTAAAGGGAAAGACCTAGCACCAAATCCAATTTGCCATCTGATCTAACTTCTGGAGGCAGTCAAAATGATCCTTAGAATTCTTCCCTACCTTATTCCTGTGCTGAGATACAGGCTGCTCCAACCTGCTGTAAAATGCTTGATTTCGAGAGTGAGCGAAACTAATGAAAACATTGTTGGGGTAAAACCTAAAGGGAAAGACCTAGCACCAAATCCAATTTGCCATCTGATCTAACTTCTGGAGGCAGTCAAAATGAGCCTTAGAATTCTTCCCTACCTTATTCCTGTGCTGAGATACAGGCTGCTCCAACCTGCTGTAAAATGCTTGATTTCGAGAGTGAGCGAAACTAATGAAAACATTGTTGGGGTAAAACCTAAAGGGAAAGACCTAGCACCAAATCCAATTTGCCATCTGATCTAACTTCTGGAGGCAGTCAAAATGATCCTTAGAATTCTTCCCTACCTTATTCCTGTGCTGAGATACAGGCTGCTCCAACCTGCTGTAAAATGCTTGATTTCGAGAGTGAGCGAAACTAATGAAAACATTGTTGGGTAAAACCTAAAGGGAAAGACCTAGCACCAAATCCAATTTGCCATCTGATCTAACTTCTGGAGGCAGTCAAAATGAGCCTTAGAATTCTTCCCTACCTTATTCCTGTGCTGAGATACAGGCTGCTCCAACCTGCTGTAAAATGCTTGATTTCGAGAGTGAGCGAAACTAATGAAAACATTGTTGGCGTAAAACCTAAAGGGAAAGACCTAGCACCAAATCCAATTTGCCATCTGATCTAACTTCTGGAGGCAGTCAAAATGATCCTTAGAATTCTTCCCTACCTTATTCCTGTGCTGAGATACAGGCTGCTCCAACCTGCTGTAAAATGCTTGATTTCGAGAGTGAGCGAAACTAATGAAAACATTGTTGGGGTAAAACCTAAAGGGAAAGACCTAGCACCAAATCCAATTTGCCATCTGATCTAACTTCTGGAGGCAGTCAAAATGAGCCTTAGAATTCTTCCCTACCTTATTCCTGTGCTGAGATACAGGCTGCTCCAACCTGCTGTAAAATGCTTGATTTCGAGAGTGAGCGAAACTAATGAAAACATTGTTGGGGTAAAACCTAAAGGGAAAGACCTAGCACCAAATCCAATTTGCCGTCTGATCTAACTTCTGGAGGCAGTCAAAATGAGCCTTAGAATTCTTCCCTACCTTATTCCTGTGCTGAGATACAGGCTGCTCCAACCTGCTGTAAAATGCTTGATTTCGAGAGTGAGCGAAACTAATGAAAACATTGTTGGGGTAAAACCTAAAGGGAAAGACCTAGCACCAAATCCAATTTGCCATCTGATCTAACTTCTGGAGGCAGTCAAAATGATCCTTAGAATTCTTCCCTACCTTATTCCTGTGCTGAGATACAGGCTGCTCCAACCTGCTGTAAAATGCTTGATTTCGAGAGTGAGCGAAACTAATGAAAACATTGTTGGGGTAAAACCTAAAGGGAAAGACCTAGCACCAAATCCAATTTGCCATCTGATCTAACTTCTGGAGGCAGTCA
>NW_027144329.1:0-38804 GCF_026170545.1 Melanerpes formicivorus | reverse complement strand
AGGTCTTTCCCTTTAGGTTTTACCCCAACAATGTTTTCATTAGTTTTCGCTCACTCTCGAAATCAAGCATTTTACAGCAGGTTGGAGCAGCCTGTATCTCAGCACAGGAATAAGGTAGGGAAGAATTCTAAGGCTCATTTTGACTGCCTCCAGAAGTTAGATCAGATGGCAAATTGGATTTGGTGCTAGGTCTTTTCCCTTTAGGTTTTACCCCAACAATGTTTTCATTAGTTTCGCTCACTCTCGAAATCAAGCATTTTACAGCAGGTTGGAGCAGCCTGTATCTCAGCACAGGAATAAGGTAGGGAAGAATTCTAAGGCTCATTTTGACTGCCTCCAGAAGTTAGATCAGATGGCAAATTGGATTTGGTGCTAGGTCTTTCCCTTTAGGTTTTACCCCAACAATGTTTTCATTAGTTTCGCTCACTCTCGAAATCAAGCATTTTACAGCAGGTTGGAGCAGCCTGTATCTCAGCACAGGAATAAGGTAGGGAAGAATTCTAAGGCTCATTTTGACTGCCTCCAGAAGTTAGATCAGATGGGCAAATTGGATTTGGTGCTAGGTCTTTCCCTTTAGGTTTTACCCCCAACAATGTTTTCATTAGTTTCGCTCACTCTCGAAATCAAGCATTTTACAGCAGGTTGGAGCAGCCTGTATCTCAGCACAGGAATAAGGTAGGGAAGAATTCTAAGGATCATTTTGACTGCCTCCAGAAGTTAGATCAGATGGCAAATTGGATTTGGTGCTAGGTCTTTCCCTTTAGGTTTTACCCCAACAATGTTTTCATTAGTTTCGCTCACTCTCGAAATCAAGCATTTTACAGCAGGTTGGAGCAGCCTGTATCTCAGCACAGGAATAAGGTAGGGAAGAATTCTAAGGATCATTTTGACTGCCTCCAGAAGTTAGATCAGATGGCAAATTGGATTTGGTGCTAGGTCTTTCCCTTTAGGTTTTACCCCAACAATGTTTTCATTAGTTTCGCTCACTCTCGAAATCAAGCATTTTACAGCAGGTTGGAGCAGCCTGTATCTCAGCACAGGAATAAGGTAGGGTAAGAATTCTAAGGCTCATTTTGACTGCCTCCAGAAGTTAGATCAGATGGCAAATTGGATTTGGTGCTAGGTCTTTCCCTTTAGGTTTTTACCCCAACAATGTTTTCATTAGTTTTCGCTCACTCTCGAAATCAAGCATTTTACAGCAGGTTGGAGCAGCCTGTATCTCAGCACAGGAATAAGGTAGGGAAGAATTCAAATGCTCATTTTGACTGCCTCCAGAAGTTAGATCAGATGGCAAATTGGATTTGGTGCTAGGTCTTTCCCTTTAGGTTTTACCCCAACAATGTTTTCATTAGTTTCGCTCACTCTCGAAATCAAGCATTTTACAGCAGGTTGGAGCAGCCTGTATCTCAGCACAGGAATAAGGTAGGGAAGAATTCTAAGGATCATTTTGACTGCCTCCAGAAGTTAGATCAGATGGCAAATTGGATTTGGTGCTAGGTCTTTCCCTTTAGGTTTTACCCCAACAATGTTTTCATTAGTTTCGCTCACTCTCGAAATCAAGCATTTTACAGCAGGTTGGAGCAGCCTGTATCTCAGCACAGGAATAAGGTAGGGAAGAATTCTAAGGCTCATTTTGACTGCCTCCAGAAGTTAGATCAGATGGCAAATTGGATTTGGTGCTAGGTCTTTCCCTTTAGGTTTTACCCCAACAATGTTTTCATTAGTTTCGCATTCGCTCACTCGAAATCAAGCATTTTACAGCAGGTTGGAGCAGCCTGTATCTCAGCACAGGAATAAGGTAGGGAAGAATTCTAAGGGATCATTTTGACTGCCTCCAGAAGTTAGATCAGATGGCAAATTGGATTTGGTGCTAGGTCTTTCCCTTTAGGTTTTACCCCAACAATGTTTTCATTAGTTTCGCTCACTCTCGAAATCAAGCATTTTACAGCAGGTTGGAGCAGCCTGTATCTCAGCACAGGAATAAGGTAGGGAAGAATTCTAAGGCTCATTTTGACTGCCTCCAGAAGTTAGATCAGATGGCAAATTGGATTTGGTGCTAGGTCTTTCCCTTTAGGTTTTACCCCAACAATGTTTTCATTAGTTTCGCTCACTCTCGAAATCAAGCATTTTACAGCAGGTTGGAGCAGCCTGTATCTCAGCACAGGAATAAGGTAGGGAAGAATTCTAAGGCTCATTTTGACTGCCTCCAGAAGTTAGATCAGATGGCAAATTGGATTTGGTGCTAGGTCTTTCCCTTTAGGTTTTACCCCAACAATGTTTTCATTAGTTTCGCTCACTCTCGAAATCAAGCATTTTACAGCAGGTTGGAGCAGCCTGTATCTCAGCACAGGAATAAGGTAGGGAAGAATTCTAAGGCTCATTTTGACTGCCTCCAGAAGTTAGATCAGATGGCAAATTGGATTTGGTGCTAGGTCTTTCCCTTTAGGTTTTACCCCAACAATGTTTTCATTAGTTTCGCTCACTCTCGAAATCAAGCATTTTACAGCAGGTTGGAGCAGCCTGTATCTCAGCACAGGAATAAGGTAGGGAAGAATTCTAAGGCTCATTTTGACTGCCTCCAGAAGTTAGATCAGATGGCAAATTGGATTTGGTGCTAGGTCTTTCCCTTTAGGTTTTACCCCAACAATGTTTTCATTAGTTTCGCTCACTCTCGAAATCAAGCATTTTACAGCAGGTTGGAGCAGCCTGTATCTCAGCACAGGAATAAGGTAGGGAAGAATTCTAAGGATCATTTTGACTGCCTCCAGAAGTTAGATCAGATGGCAAATTGGATTTGGTGCTAGGTCTTTCCCTTTAGGTTTTACCCCAACAATGTTTTCATTAGTTTCGCTCACTCTCGAAATCAAGCATTTTACAGCAGGTTGGAGCAGCCTGTATCTCAGCACAGGAATAAGGTAGGGAAGAATTCTAAGGATCATTTTGACTGCCTCCAGAAGTTAGATCAGATGGCAAATTGGATTTGGTGCTAGGTCTTTCCCTTTAGGTTTTACCCCAACAATGTTTTCATTAGTTTCGCTCACTCTCGAAATCAAGCATTTTACAGCAGGTTGGAGCAGCCTGTATCTCAGCACAGGAATAAGGTAGGGAAGAATTCTAAGGATCATTTTGACTGCCTCCAGAAGTTAGATCAGATGGCAAATTGGATTTGGTGCTAGGTCTTTCCCTTTAGGTTTTACCCCAACAATGTTTTCATTAGTTTCGCTCACTCTCGAAATCAAGCATTTTACAGCAGGTTGGAGCAGCCTGTATCTCAGCACAGGAATAAGGTAGGGAAGAATTCTAAGGATCATTTTGACTGCCTCCAGAAGTTAGATCAGATGGCAAATTGGATTTGGTGCTAGGGTCCTTTCCCTTTAGGTTTTACCCCAACAATGTTTTCATTAGTTTCGCTCACTCTCGAAATCAAGCATTTTACAGCAGTTTGGAGCAGCCTGTATCTCAGCACAGGAATAAGGTAGGGAAGAATTCTAAGGGCTCATTTTGACTGCCTCCAGAAGTTAGATCAGATGGCAAATTGGATTTGGTGCTAGGTCTTTCCCTTTAGGTTTTACCCCAACAATGTTTTCATTAGTTTCGCTCACTCTCGAAATCAAGCATTTTACAGCAGGTTGGAGCAGCCTGTATCTCAGCACAGGAATAAGGTAGGGAAGAATTCTAAGGCTCATTTTGACTGCCTCCAGAAGTTAGATCAGATGGCAAATTGGATTTGGTGCTAGGTCTTTCCCTTTAGGTTTTACCCCAACAATGTTTTCATTAGTTTCGCTCACTCTCGAAATCAAGCATTTTACAGCAGGTTGGAGCAGCCTGTATCTCAGCACAGGAATAAGGTAGGGAAGAATTCTAAGGATCATTTTGACTGCCTCCAGAAGTTAGATCAGATGGCAAATTGGATTTGGTGCTAGGTCTTTCCCTTTAGGTTTTACCCCAACAATGTTTTCATTAGTTTCGCTCACTCTCGAAATCAAGCATTTTACAGCAGGTTGGAGCAGCCTGTATCTCAGCACAGGAATAAGGTAGGGAAGAATTCTAAGGATCATTTTGACTGCCTCCAGAAGTTAGATCAGATGGCAAATTGGATTTGGTGCTAGGTCTTTCCCTTTAGGTTTTACCCCAACAATGTTTTCATTAGTTTCGCTCACTCTCGAAATCAAGCATTTTACAGCAGGTTGGAGCAGCCTGTATCTCAGCACAGGAATAAGGTAGGGAAGAATTCTAAGGATCATTTTGACTGCCTCCAGAAGTTAGATCAGATGGCAAATTGGATTTGGTGCTAGGTCTTTCCCTTTAGGTTTTACCCCAACAATGTTTTCATTAGTTTTGCTCACTCTCGAAATCAAGCATTTTACAGCAGGTTGGAGCAGCCTGTATCTCAGCACAGGAATAAGGTAGGGAAGAATTCTAAGGATCATTTTTGACTGCCTCCAGAAGTTAGATCAGATGGCAAATTGGATTTGATGCTAGGTCTTTCCCTTTAGGTTTTTACCCCAACAATGTTTTCATTAGTTTTCGCTCACTCTCGAAAATCAAGCATTTTACAGCAGGTTGGAGCAGCCTGTATCTCAGCACAGGAATAAGGTAGGGAAGAATTCTAAGGATCATTTTGACTGCCTCCAGAAGTTAGATCAGATGGCAAATTGGATTTGGTGCTAGGTCTTTCCCTTTAGGTTTTACCCCAACAATGTTTTCATTAGTTTCGCTCACTCTCGAAATCAAGCATTTTACAGCAGGTTGGAGCAGCCTGTATCTCAGCACAGGAATAAGGTAGGGAAGAATTCTAAGGCTCATTTTGACTGCCTCCAGAAGTTAGATCAGATGGCAAATTGGATTTGGTGCTAGGTCTTTCCCTTTAGGTTTTACCCCAACAATGTTTTCATTAGTTTCGCTCACTCTCGAAATCAAGCATTTTACAGCAGGTTGGAGCAGCCTGTATCTCAGCACAGGAATAAGGTAGGGAAGAATTCTAAGGATCATTTTGACTGCCTCCAGAAGTTAGATCAGATGGCAAATTGGATTTGGTGCTAGGTCTTTCCCTTTAGGTTTTACCCCAAACAATGTTTTCATTAGTTTCGCTCACTCTCGAAATCAAGCATTTTACAGCAGGTTGGAGCAGCCTGTATCTCAGCACAGGAATAAGGTAGGGAAGAATTCTAAGGATCATTTTGACTGCCTCCAGAAGTTAGATCAGATGGCAAATTGGATTTGGTGCTAGGTCTTTCCCTTTAGGTTTTACCCCAACAATGTTTTCATTAGTTTTGCTCACTCTCGAAATCAAGCATTTTACAGCAGGTTGGAGCAGCCTGTATCTCAGCACAGGAATAAGGTAGGGAAGAATTCTAAGGATCATTTTGACTGCCTCCAGAAGTTAGATCAGATGGCAAATTGGATTTGGTGCTAGGTCTTTCCCTTTAGGTTTTACCCCAACAATGTTTTCATTAGTTTCGCTCACTCTCGAAATCAAGCATTTTACAGCAGGTTGGAGCAGAGCCTGTATCTCAGCACAGGAATAAGGTAGGGAAGAATTCAAATGCTCATCTTTGACTGCCTCCAGAAGTTAGATCAGATGGGCAAATTGGATTTGGTGCTAGGTCTTTCCCTTTAGGTTTTACCCCCAACAATGTTTTCATTAGTTTTGCTCACCTCTCGAAATCAAGCATTTTACAGCAGGTTGGAGCAGCCTGTATCTCAGCACAGGAATAAGGTAGGGAAGAATTCTAAGGATCATTTTGACTGCCTCCAGAAGTTAGATCAGATGGCAAATTGGATTTGGTGCTAGGTCTTTCCCTTTAGGTTTTACCCCAACAATGTTTTCATTAGTTTCGCTCACTCTCGAAATCAAGCATTTTACAGCAGGTTGGAGCAGCCTGTATCTCAGCACAGGAATAAGGTAGGGAAGAATTTCTAAGGATCATTTTGACTGCCTCCAGAAGTTAGATCAGATGGCAAATTGGATTTGGTGCTAGGTCTTTCCCTTTAGGTTTTACCCCAACAATGTTTTCATTAGTTTCGCTCACTCTCGAAATCAAGCATTTTACAGCAGGTTGGAGCAGCCTGTATCTCAGCACAGGAATAAGGTAGGGAAGAATTCTAAGGATCATTTTGACTGCCTCCAGAAGTTAGATCAGATGGCAAATTGGATTTGGTGCTAGGTCTTTCCCTTTAGGTTTTACCCCAACAATGTTTTCATTAGTTTCGCTCACTCTCGAAATCAAGCATTTTACAGCAGGTTGGAGCAGCCTGTATCTCAGCACAGGAATAAGGTAGGGAAGAATTCTAAGGCTCATTTTGACTGCCTCCAGAAGTTAGATCAGATGGCAAATTGGATTTGGGTGCTAGGTCTTTCCCTTTAGGTTTTACCCCAACAATGTTTTTCATTAGTTTCGCTCACTCTCGAAATCAAGCATTTTACAGCAGGTTGGAGCAGCCTGTATCTCAGCACAGGAATAAGGTAGGGAAGAATTCTAAGGATCATTTTGACTGCCTCCAGAAGTTAGATCAGATGGCAAATTGGATTTGGTGCTAGGTCTTTCCCTTTAGGTTTTACCCCAACAATGTTTTTCATTAGTTTCGCTCACTCTCGAAATCAAGCATTTTACAGCAGGTTGGAGCAGCCTGTATCTCAGCACAGGAATAAGGTAGGGAAGAATTCTAAGGATCATTTTGACTGCCTCCAGAAGTTAGATCAGATGGCAAAATTGGATTTGGTGCTAGGTCTTTCCCTTTAGGTTTTACCCCAACAATGTTTTCATTAGTTTCGCTCACTCTCGAAATCAAGCATTTTACAGCAGGTTGGAGCAGCCTGTATCTCAGCACAGGAATAAGGTAGGGAAGAATTCTAAGGATCATTTTGACTGCCTCCAGAAGTTAGATCAGATGGCAAATTGGATTTGGTGCTAGGTCTTTCCCTTTAGGTTTTACCCCAACAATGTTTTCATTAGTTTCGCTCACTCTCGAAATCAAGCATTTTACAGCAGGTTGGAGCAGCCTGTATCTCAGCACAGGAATAAGGTAGGGAAGAATTCTAAGGCTCATTTTGACTGCCTCCAGAAGTTAGATCAGATGGCAAATTGGATTTGGTGCTAGGTCTTTCCCTTTAGGTTTTACCCCAACAATGTTTTCATTAGTTTCGCTCACTCTCGAAATCAAGCATTTTACAGCAGGTTGGAGCAGCCTGTATCTCAGCACAGGAATAAGGTAGGGAAGAATTCTAAGGATCATTTTGACTGCCTCCAGAAGTTAGATCAGATGGCAAATTGGATTTGGTGCTAGGTCTTTCCCTTTAGGTTTTACCCCAACAATGTTTTCATTAGTTTCGCTCACTCTCGAAATCAAGCATTTTACAGCAGGTTGGAGCAGCCTGTATCTCAGCACAGGAATAAGGTAGGGAAGAATTCTAAGGATCATTTTGACTGCCTCCAGAAGTTAGATCAGATGGCAAATTGGATTTGGTGCTAGGTCTTTCCCTTTAGGTTTTACCCCAACAATGTTTTCATTAGTTTCGGCTCACTCTCGAAATCAAGCATTTTACAGCAGGTTGGAGCAGCCTGTATCTCAGCACAGGAATAAGGTAGGGAAGAATTCTAAGGATCATTTTGACTGCCTCCAGAAAGTTAGATCAGATGGCAAATTGGATTTGGTGCTAGGTCTTTCCCTTTAGGTTTTACCCCAACAATGTTTTCATTAGTTTCGCTCACTCTCGAAATCAAGCATTTTACAGCAGGTTGGAGCAGCCTGTATCTCAGCACAGGAATAAGGTAGGGAAGAATTCTAAGGATCATTTTGACTGCCTCCAGAAGTTAGATCAGATGGCAAATTGGATTTGGTGCTAGGTCTTTCCCTTTAGGTTTTACCCCAACAATGTTTTCATTAGTTTCGCTCACTCTCGAAATCAAGCATTTTACAGCAGGTTGGAGCAGCCTGTATCTCAGCACAGGAATAAGGTAGGGAAGAATTCTAAGGCTCATTTTGACTGCCTCCAGAAGTTAGATCAGATGGCAAATTGGATTTGGGTGCTAGGTCTTTCCCTTTAGGTTTTACCCCAACAATGTTTTCATTAGTTTCGCTCACTCTTCGAAATCAAGCATTTTACAGCAGGTTGGAGCAGCCTGTATCTCAGCACAGGAATAAGGTAGGGAAGAATTCAAATGCTCATTTTGACTGCCTCCAGAAGTTAGATCAGATGGCAAATTGGATTTGGTGCTAGGTCTTTCCCTTTAGGTTTTACCCCAACAATGTTTTCATTAGTTTCGCTCACTCTCGAAATCAAGCATTTTACAGCAGGTTGGAGCAGCCTGTATCTCAGCACAGGAAATAAGGTAGGGAAGAATTCTAAGGATCATTTTGACTGCCTCCAGAAGTTAGATCAGATGGCAAATTGGATTTGGTGCTAGGTCTTTCCCTTTAGGTTTTACCCCAACAATGTTTTCATTAGTTTCGCTCACTCTTCGAAATCAAGCATTTTTACAGCAGGGTTGGAGCAGCCTGTATCTCAGCACAGGAATAAGGTAGGGAAGAATTCAAATGCTCATTTTGACTGCCTCCAGAAGTTAGATCAGATGGCAAATTGGATTTGGTGCTAGGTCTTTCCCTTTAGGTTTTACCCCAACAATGTTTTCATTAGTTTCGCTCACTCTCGAAATCAAGCATTTTACAGCAGGTTGGAGCAGCCTGTATCTCAGCACAGGAATAAGGTAGGGAAGAATTCTAAGGATCATTTTGACTGCCTCCAGAAGTTAGATCAGATGGCAAATTGGATTTGGTGCTAGGTCTTTCCCTTTAGGTTTTACCCCAACAATGTTTTCATTAGTTTTGCTCACTCTCGAAATCAAGCATTTTACAGCAGGTTGGAGCAGCCTGTATCTCAGCACAGGAATAAGGTAGGGAAGAATTCTAAGGATCATTTTGACTGCCTCCAGAAGTTAGATCAGATGGCAAATTGGATTTGGTGCTAGGTCTTTCCCTTTAGGTTTTACCCCCAACAATGTTTTCATTAGTTTCGCTCACTCTCGAAATCAAGCATTTTACAGCAGGTTGGAGCAGCCTGTATCCTCAGCACAGGAATAAGGTAGGGGAAGAATTCAAATGCTCATTTTTGACTGCCTCCAGAAGTTAGATCAGATGGCAAATTGGATTTGGTGCTAGGTCTTTCCCTTTAGGTTTTACCCCAACAATGTTTTCATTAGTTTCGCTCACTCTCGAAATCAAGCATTTTACAGCAGGTTGGAGCAGCCTGTATCTCAGCACAGGAATAAGGTAGGGAAGAATTCTAAGGATCATTTTGACTGCCTCCAGAAGTTAGATCAGATGGCAAATTGGATTTGGTGCTAGGTCTTTCCCTTTAGGTTTTACCCCAACAATGTTTTTCATTAGTTTCGCTCACTCTCGAAATCAAGCATTTTACAGCAGGTTGGAGCAGCCTGTATCTCAGCACAGGAATAAGGTAGGGAAGAATTCTAAGGCTCATTTTGACTGCCTCCAGAAGTTAGATCAGATGGCAAATTGGATTTGGTGCTAGGTCTTTCCCTTTAGGTTTTACCCCAACAATGTTTTCATTAGTTTCGCTCACTCTCGAAATCAAGCATTTTACAGCAGGTTGGAGCAGCCTGTATCTCAGCACAGGAATAAGGTAGGGAAGAATTCTAAGGATCATTTTGACTGCCTCCAGAAGTTAGATCAGATGGCAAATTGGATTTGGTGCTAGGTCTTTCCCTTTAGGTTTTACCCCAACAATGTTTTTCATTAGTTTCGCTCACTCTCGAAATCAAGCATTTTACAGCAGGTTGGAGCAGCCTGTATCTCAGCACAGGAATAAGGTAGGGAGAGAATTCTAAGGATCATTTTGACTGCCTCCAGAAGTTAGATCAGATGGCAAATTGGATTTGGTGCTAGGTCTTTCCCTTTAGGTTTTACCCCCAACAATGTTTTCATTAGTTTCGCTCACTCTCGAAATCAAGCATTTTACAGCAGGTTGGAGCAGCCTGTATCTCAGCACAGGAATAAGGTAGGGAAGAA
The DNA here is from genome assembly GCF_026170545.1 of Melanerpes formicivorus. Classification (NCBI taxonomy): domain Eukaryota; kingdom Metazoa; phylum Chordata; class Aves; order Piciformes; family Picidae; genus Melanerpes; species Melanerpes formicivorus. The sequence goes on along the minus strand of NW_027144329.1, from coordinate 28,775 downwards.
TTCTAAGGATCATTTTGACTGCCTCCAGAAGTTAGATCAGATGGCAAATTGGATTTGGTGCTAGGTCTTTCCCTTTAGGTTTTACCCCAACAATGTTTTCATTAGTTTCGCTCACTCTCGAAATCAAGCATTTTACAGCAGGTTGGGAGCAGCCTGTATCTCAGCACAGGAATAAGGTAGGGAAGAATTCTAAGGATCATTTTGACTGCCTCCAGAAGTTAGATCAGATGGCAAATTGGATTTGGTGCTAGGTCTTTCCCTTAGGTTTTACCCCAACAATGTTTTCATTAGTTTCGCTCACTCTCGAAATCAAGCATTTTACAGCAGGTTGGAGCAGCCTGTATCTCAGCACAGGAATAAGGTAGGGAAGAATTCTAAGGATCATTTTTGACTGCCTCCAGAAGTTAGATCAGATGGCAAATTGGATTTGGTGCTAGGTCTTTCCCTTTAGGTTTTACCCCAACAATGTTTTCATTAGTTTCGCTCACTCTCGAAATCAAGCATTTTACAGCAGGTTGGAGCAGCCTGTATCTCAGCACAGGAATAAGGTAGGGAAGAATTCTAAGGATCATTTTGACTGCCTCCAGAAGTTAGATCAGATGGCAAATTGGATTTGGTGCTAGGTCTTTCCCTTTAGGTTTTACCCCAACAATGTTTTCATTAGTTTCGCTCACTCTCGAAATCAAGCATTTTACAGCAGGTTGGAGCAGCCTGTATCTCAGCACAGGAATAAGGTAGGGAAGAATTCTAAGGATCATTTTGACTGCCTCCAGAAGTTAGATCAGATGGCAAATTGGATTTTGGTGCTAGGTCTTTCCCTTTAGGTTTTACCCCAACAATGTTTTCATTAGTTTCGCTCACTCTCGAAATCAAGCATTTTACAGCAGGTTGGAGCAGCCTGTATCTCAGCACAGGAATAAGGTAGGGAAGAATTCTAAGGATCATTTTGACTGCCTCCAGAAGTTAGATCAGATGGCAAATTGGATTTGGTGCTAGGTCTTTCCCTTTAGGTTTTACCCCAACAATGTTTTCATTAGTTTCGCTCACTCTCGAAATCAAGCATTTTACAGCAGGTTGGAGCAGCCTGTATCTCAGCACAGGAATAAGGTAGGGAAGAATTCTAAGGATCATTTTGACTGCCTCCAGAAGTTAGATCAGATGGCAAATTGGATTTGGTGCTAGGTCTTTCCCTTTAGGTTTTACCCCAACAATGTTTTCATTAGTTTTGCTCACTCTTGAAATCAAGCATTTTACAGCAGGTTGGAGCAGCCTGTATCTCAGCACAGGAATAAGGTAGGGAAGAATTCAAATGCTCATTTTGGACTGCCTCCAGAAGTTAGATCAGATGGCAAATTGGATTTGGTGCTAGGTCTTTCCCTTTAGGTTTTACCCCAACAATGTTTTCATTAGTTTCGCTCACTCTCGAAATCAAGCATTTTACAGCAGGTTGGAGCAGCCTGTATCTCAGCACAGGAATAAGGTAGGGAAGAATTCTAAGGATCATTTTGACTGCCTCCAGAAGTTAGATCAGATGGCAAATTGGATTTGGTGCTAGGTCTTTCCCTTTAGGTTTTACCCCAACAATGTTTTCATTAGTTTCGCTCACTCTCGAAATCAAGCATTTTACAGCAGGTTGGAGCAGCCTGTAATCTCAGCACAGGAATAAGGTAGGGAAGAATTCTAAGGCTCATTTTGACTGCCTCCAGAAGTTAGATCAGATGGCAAATTGGATTTGGTGCTAGGTCTTTCCCTTTAGGTTTTACCCCAACAATGTTTTCATTAGTTTCGCTCACTCTCGAAATCAAGCAATTTTACAGCAGGTTGGAGCAGCCTGTATCTCAGCACAGGAATAAGGTAGGGAAGAATTCAAATGCTCATTTTGACTGCCTCCAGAAGTTAGATCAGATGGCAAATTGGATTTGGTGTTAGTCTTTCCCTTTAGGTTTTACCCCAACAATGTTTTCATTAGTTTCGCTCACTCTCGAAATCAAGCATTTTACAGCAGGTTGGAGCAGCCTGTATCTCAGCACAGGAATAAGGTAGGGAAGAATTCTAAGGATCATTTTGACTGCCTCCAGAAGTTAGATCAGATGGCAAATTGGATTTGGTGCTAGGTCTTTCCCTTTAGGTTTTACCCCAACAATGTTTTCATTAGTTTCGCTCACTCTCGAAATCAAGCATTTTACAGCAGGTTGGAGCAGCCTGTATCTCAGCACAGGAATAAGGTAGGGAAGAATTCTAAGGCTCATTTTGACTGCCTCCAGAAGTTAGATCAGATGGCAAATTGGATTTGGTGCTAGGTCTTTCCCTTTAGGTTTTACCCCCAACAATGTTTTCATTAGTTTCGCTCACTCTCGAAATCAAGCATTTTACAGCAGGTTGGAGCAGCCTGTATCTCAGCACAGGAATAAGGTAGGGAAGAATTCTAAGGATCATTTTGACTGCCTCCAGAAGTTAGATCAGATGGCAAATTGGATTTGGTGCTAGGTCTTTCCCTTTAGGTTTTACCCCAACAATGTTTTCATTAGTTTCGCTCACTCTCGACATCAAGCATTTTACAGCAGGTTGGAGCAGCCTGTATCTCAGCACAGGAATAAGGTAGGGAAGAATTCTAAGGCTCATTTTGACTGCCTCCAGAAGTTAGATCAGATGGCAAATTGGATTTGGTGCTAGGTCTTTCCCTTTAGGTTTTACCCCAACAATGTTTTCATTAGTTTTCGCTCACTCTCGAAATCAAGCATTTTTACAGCAGGTTGGAGCAGCCTGTATCTCAGCACAGGAATAAGGTAGGGAAGAATTCTAAGGCTCATTTTGACTGCCTCCAGAAGTTAGATCAGATGGCAAATTGGATTTGGTGCTAGGTCTTTCCCTTTAGGTTTTACCCCAACAATGTTTTTCATTAGTTTCGCTCACTCTCGAAATCAAGCATTTTACAGCAGGTTGGAGCAGCCTGTATCTCAGCACAGGAATAAGGTAGGGAAGAATTCTAAGGCTCATTTTGACTGCCTCCAGAAGTTAGATCAGATGGCAAATTGGATTTGGTGCTAGGTCTTTCCCCTTTAGGTTTTTACCCCAACAATGTTTTCATTAGTTTCGCTCACTCTCGAAATCAAGCATTTTACAGCAGGTTGGAGCAGCCTGTATCTCAGCACAGGAATAAGGTAGGGAAGAATTCTAAGGATCATTTTGACTGCCTCCAGAAGTTAGATCAGATGGCAAATTGGATTTGGTGCTAGGTCTTTCCCTTTAGGTTTTACCCCAACAATGTTTTTCATTAGTTTCGCTCACTCTCGAAATCAAGCATTTTACAGCAGGTTGGAGCAGCCTGTATCTCAGCACAGGAATAAGGTAGGGAAGAATTCTAAGGCTCATTTTGACTGCCTCCAGAAGTTAGATCAGATGGCAAATTGGATTTGGTGCTAGGTCTTTCCCTTTAGGTTTTACCCCAAGAATGTTTTCATTAGTTTCGCTCACTCTCGAAATCAAGCATTTTACAGCAGGTTGGAGCAGCCTGTATCTCAGCACAGGAATAAGGTAGGGAAGAATTCTAAGGCTCATTTTGACTGCCTCCCAGAAGTTAGATCAGATGGCAAATTGGATTTGGTGCTAGGTCTTTCCCTTTAGGTTTTACCCCAACAATGTTTTCATTAGTTTCGCTCACTCTCGAAATCAAGCATTTTACAGCAGGTTGGAGCAGCCTGTATCTCAGCACAGGAATAAGGTAGGGAAGAATTCTAAGGATCATTTTGACTGCCTCCAGAAGTTAGATCAGATGGCAAATTGGATTTGGTGCTAGGTCTTTCCCTTTAGGTTTTACCCCAACAATGTTTTCATTAGTTTCGCTCACTCTCGAAATCAAGCATTTTACAGCAGGTTGGAGCAGCCTGTATCTCAGCACAGGAATAAGGTAGGGAAGAATTCAAATGCTCATTTTGACTGCCTCCAGAAGTTAGATCAGATGGCAAATTGGATTTGGTGCTAGGTCTTTCCCTTTAGGTTTTACCCCAACAATGTTTTCATTAGTTTCGCTCACTCTCGAAATCAAGCATTTTACAGCAGGTTGGAGCAGCCTGTATCTCAGCACAGGAATAAGGTAGGGAAGAATTCTAAGGCTCATTTTGACTGCCTCCAGAAGTTAGATCAGATGGCAAATTGGATTTGGTGCTAGGTCTTTCCCTTTAGGTTTTACCCCAACAATGTTTTCATTAGTTTCGCTCACTCTCGAAATCAAGCATTTTACAGCAGGTTGGAGCAGCCTGTATCTCAGCACAGGAATAAGGTAGGGAAGAATTCTAAGGATCATTTTGACTGCCTCCAGAAGTTAGATCAGATGGCAAATTGGATTTGGTGCTAGGTCTTTCCCTTTAGGTTTTACCCCAACAATGTTTTCATTAGTTTTCGCTCACTCTCGAAATCAAGCATTTTACAGCAGGTTGGAGCAGCCTGTATCTCAGCACAGGAATAAGGTAGGGAAGAATTCAAATGCTCATTTTGACTGCCTCCAGAAGTTAGATCAGATGGCAAATTGGATTTGGTGCTAGGTCTTTCCCTTTAGGTTTTACCCCAACAATGTTTTCATTAGTTTCGCTCACTCTCGAAATCAAGCATTTTACAGCAGGTTGGAGCAGCCTGTATCTCAGCACAGGAATAAGGTAGGGAAGAATTCTAAGGATCATTTTGACTGCCTCCAGAAGTTAGATCAGATGGCAAATTGGATTTGGTGCTAGGTCTTTCCCTTTAGGTTTTACCCCAACAATGTTTTCATTAGTTTCGCTCACTCTCGAAATCAAGCATTTTACAGCAGGTTGGAGCAGCCTGTATCTCAGCACAGGAATAAGGTAGGGAAGAATTCTAAGGATCATTTTGACTGCCTCCAGAAGTTAGATCAGATGGCAAATTGGATTTGGTGCTAGGTCTTTCCCTTTAGGTTTTACCCCAACAATGTTTTCATTAGTTTCGCTCACTCTCGAAATCAAGCATTTTACAGCAGGTTGGAGCAGCCTGTATCTCAGCACAGGAATAAGGTAGGGAAGAATTCTAAGGATCATTTTGACTGCCTCCAGAAGTTAGATCAGATGGCAAATTAGATTTGGTGCTAGGTCTTTCCCTTTAGGTTTTACCCCAACAATGTTTTCATTAGTTTCGCTCACTCTCGAAATCAAGCATTTTACAGCAGGTTGGAGCAGCCTGTATCTCAGCACAGGAATAAGGTAGGGAAGAATTCTAAGGCTCATTTTGACTGCCTCCAGAAGTTAGATCAGATGGCAAATTGGATTTGGTGCTAGGTCTTTCCCTTTAGGTTTTACCCCAACAATGTTTTCATTAGTTTCGCTCACTCTCGAAATCAAGCATTTTACAGCAGGTTGGAGCAGCCTGTATCTCAGCACAGGAATAAGGTAGGGAAGAATTCTAAGGATCATTTTGACTGCCTCCAGAAGTTAGATCAGATGGCAAATTGGATTTGGTGCTAGGTCTTTCCCTTTAGGTTTTACCCCAACAATGTTTTCATTAGTTTCGCTCACTCTCGAAATCAAGCATTTTACAGCAGGTTGGAGCAGCCTGTATCTCAGCACAGGAATAAGGTAGGGAAGAATTCTAAGGATCATTTTGACTGCCTCCAGAAGTTAGATCAGATGGCAAATTGGATTTGGTGCTAGGTCTTTCCCTTTAGGTTTTACCCCAACAATGTTTTCATTAGTTTCGCTCACTCTCGAAATCAAGCATTTTACAGCAGGTTGGAGCAGCCTGTATCTCAGCACAGGAATAAGGTAGGGAAGAATTCAAATGCTCATTTTGACTGCCTCCAGAAGTTAGATCAGATGCGCAAATTGGATTTGGTGCTAGGTCTTTCCCTTTAGGTTTTACCCCAACAATGTTTTCATTAGTTTCGCTCACTCTCGAAATCAAGCATTTTACAGCAGGTTGGAGCAGCCTGTATCTCAGCACAGGAATAAGGTAGGGAAGAATTCTAAGGATCATTTTGACTGCCTCCAGAAGTTAGATCAGATGGCAAATTGGATTTGGTGCTAGGTCTTTCCCTTTAGGTTTTACCCCAACAATGTTTTCATTAGTTTCGCTCACTCTCGAAATCAAGCATTTTACAGCAGGTTGGAGCAGCCTGTATCTCAGCACAGGAATAAGGTAGGGAAGAATTCTAAGGATCATTTTGACTGCCTCCAGAAGTTAGATCAGATGGCAAATTAGATTTGGTGCTAGGTCTTTCCCTTTAGGTTTTACCCCAACAATGTTTTCATTAGTTTCGCTCACTCTCGAAATCAAGCATTTTACAGCAGGTTGGAGCAGCCTGTATCTCAGCACAGGAATAAGGTAGGGAAGAATTCTAAGGCTCATTTTGACTGCCTCCAGAAGTTAGATCAGATGGCAAATTGGATTTGGTGCTAGGTCTTTCCCTTTAGGTTTTTACCCCAACAATGTTTTCATTAGTTTTGCTCACTCTCGAAATCAAGCATTTTACAGCAGGTTGGAGCAGCCTGTATCTCAGCACAGGAATAAGGTAGGGAAGAATTCTAAGGCTCATTTTGACTGCCTCCAGAAGTTAGATCAGATGGCAAATTGGATTTGGTGCTAGGTCTTTCCCTTTAGGTTTTACCCCAACAATGTTTTCATTAGTTTCGCTCACTCTCAAAATCAAGCATTTTACAGCAGGTTGGAGCAGCCTGTATCTCAGCACAGGAATAAGGTAGGGAAGAATTCTAAGGCTCATTTTGACTGCCTCCAGAAGTTAGATCAGATGGCAAATTGGATTTGGTGCTAGGTCTTTCCCTTTAGGTTTTACCCCCAACAATTGTTTTCATTAGTTTCGCTCACTCTCGAAAGTCAAGGCATTTTACAGCAGGTTGGAGCAGCCTGTATCTCAGCACAGGAATAAGGTAGGGAAGAATTCTAAGGATCATTTTGACTGCCTCCAGAAGTTAGATCAGATGGCAAATTGGATTTGGTGCTAGGTCTTTCCCTTTAGGTTTTACCCCAACAATGTTTTCATTAGTTTCGCTCACTCTCGAAATCAAGCATTTTTACAGCAGGTTGGAGCAGCCTGTATCTCAGCACAGGAATAAGGTAGGGAAGAATTCTAAGGCTCATTTTGACTGCCTCCAGAAGTTAGATCAGATGGCAAATTGGATTTGGTGCTAGGTCTTTCCCTTTAGGTTTTACCCCAACAATGTTTTCATTAGTTTCGCTCACTCTCGAAATCAAGCATTTTACAGCAGGTTGGAGCAGCCTGTATCTCAGCACAGGAATAAGGTAGGGAAGAATTCTAAGGATCATTTTGACTGCCTCCAGAAGTTAGATCAGATGGCAAATTGGATTTGGTGCTAGGTCTTTCCCTTTAGGTTTTACCCCAACAATGTTTTCATTAGTTTCGCTCACTCTCGAAATCAAGCATTTTACAGCAGGTTGGAGCAGCCTGTATCTCAGCACCAGGAATAAGGTAGGGAAGAATTCTAAGGATCATTTTGACTGCCTCCAGAAGTTAGATCAGATGGCAAATTAGATTTGGTGCTAGGTCTTTCCCTTTAGGTTTTACCCCAACAATGTTTTCATTAGTTTCGCTCACTCTCGAAAATCAAGCATTTTTACAGCAGGTTGGAGCAGCCTGTATCTCAGCACAGGAATAAGGTAGGGAAGAATTCTAAGGCTCATTTTGACTGCCTCCAGAAGTTAGATCAGATGGCAAATTGGATTTGGTGCTAGGTCTTTCCCTTTAGGTTTTACCCCAACAATGTTTTCATTAGTTTCTGCTCACTCTCGAAATCAAGCATTTTACAGCAGGTTGGAGCAGCCTGTATCTCAGCACAGGAATAAGGTAGGGGAAGAATTCTAAGGCTCATTTTGACTGCCTCCAGAAGTTAGATCAGATGGCAAATTGGATTTGGTGCTAGGTCTTTCCCTTTAGGTTTTACCCCAACAATGTTTTCATTAGTTTCGCTCACTCTCAAAATCAAGCATTTTACAGCAGGTTGGAGCAGCCTGTATCTCAGCACAGGAATAAGGTAGGGAAGAATTCTAAGGATCATTTTGACTGCCTCCAGAAGTTAGATCAGATGGCAAATTGGATTTGGTGCTAGGTCTTTCCCTTTAGGTTTTACCCCAACAATGTTTTCATTAGTTTCGCTCACTCTCGAAATCAAGCATTTTACAGCAGGTTGGAGCAGCCTGTATCTCAGCACAGGAATAAGGTAGGGAAGAATTCTAAGGATCATTTTGACTGCCCTCCAGAAGTTAGATCAGATGGCAAATTGGATTTGGTGCTAGGTCTTTCCCTTTAGGTTTTACCCCAACAATGTTTTCATTAGTTTCGCTCACTCTCGAAATCAAGCATTTTACAGCAGGTTGGAGCAGCCTGTATCTCAGCACAGGAATAAGGTAGGGAAGAATTCAAATGCTCATTTTGACTGCCTCCAGAAGTTAGATCAGATGGCAAATTGGATTTGGTGCTAGGTCTTTCCCTTTAGGTTTTACCCCAACAATGTTTTCATTAGTTTCGCTCACTCTCGAAATCAAGCATTTTACAGCAGGTTGGAGCAGCCTGTATCTCAGCACAGGAATAAGGTAGGGAAGAATTCTAAGGATCATTTTGACTGCCTCCAGAAGTTAGATCAGATGGCAAATTGGATTTGGTGCTAGGTCTTTCCCTTTAGGTTTTACCCCAACAATGTTTTCATTAGTTTCGCTCACTCTCGAAATCAAGCATTTTACAGCAGGTTGGAGCAGCCTGTATCTCAGCACAGGAATAAGGTAGGGAAGAATTCAAATGCTCATTTTGACTGCCCTCCAGAAGTTAGATCAGATGGCAAATTGGATTTGGTGCTAGGTCTTTCCCTTTAGGTTTTACCCCAACAATGTTTTCATTAGTTTCGCTCACTCTCGAAATCAAGCATTTTACAGCAGGTTGGAGCAGCCTGTATCTCAGCACAGGAATAAGGTAGGGAAGAATTCTAAGGATCATTTTGACTGCCTCCAGAAGTTAGATCAGATGGCAAATTGGATTTGGTGCTAGGTCTTTCCCTTTAGGTTTTACCCCAACAATGTTTTTCATTAGTTTCACTCACTCTCGAAATCAAGCATTTTTACAGCAGGTTGGAGCAGCCTGGAAGAATTCAAATGCTCATTTTGACTGCCTCCAGAAGTTAGATCAGATGGCAAATTGGATTTGGTGCTAGGTCTTTCCCTTTAGGTTTTACCCCAACAATGTTTTCATTAGTTTCGCTCACTCTCGAAATCAAGCATTTTACAGCAGGTTGGAGCAGCCTGTATCTCAGCACAGGAATAAGGTAGGGAAGAATTCTAAGGATCATTTTGACTGCCTCCAGAAGTTAGATCAGATGGCAAATTGGATTTGGTGCTAGGTCTTTCCCTTTAGGTTTTACCCCAACAATGTTTTCATTAGTTTCGCTCACTCTCGAAATCAAGCATTTTACAGCAGGTTGGAGCAGCCTGTATCTCAGCACAGGAATAAGGTAGGGAAGAATTCAAATGCTCATTTTGACTGCCTCCAGAAGTTAGATCAGATGGCAAATTGGATTTGGTGCTAGGTCTTTCCCTTTAGGTTTTACCCCAACAATGTTTTCATTAGTTTCGCTCACTCTCGAAATCAAGCATTTTACAGCAGGTTGGAGCAGCCTGTATCTCAGCACAGGAATAAGGTAGGGAAGAATTCTAAGGCTCATTTTGACTGCCTCCAGAAGTTAGATCAGATGGCAAATTGGATTTGGTGCTAGGTCTTTCCCTTTAGGTTTTACCCCAAGAATGTTTTCATTAGTTTCGCTCACTCTCGAAATCAAGCATTTTACAGCAGGTTGGAGCAGCCTGTATCTCAGCACAGGAATAAGGTAGGGAAGAATTCTAAGGATCATTTTGACTGCCTCCAGAAGTTAGATCAGATGGCAAATTGGATTTGGTGCTAGGTCTTTCCCTTTAGGTTTTACCCCAACAATGTTTTCATTAGTTTCGCTCACTCTCGAAATCAAGCATTTTACAGCAGGTTGGAGCAGCCTGTATCTCAGCACAGGAATAAGGTAGGGAAGAATTCAAATGCTCATTTTGACTGCCTCCAGAAGTTAGATCAGATGGCAAATTGGATTTGGTGCTAGGTCTTTCCCTTTAGGTTTTACCCCAACAATGTTTTCATTAGTTTTGCTCACTCTTGAAATCAAGCATTTTACAGCAGGTTGGAGCAGCCTGTATCTCAGCACAGGAATAAGGTAGGGAAGAATTCTAAGGCTCATTTTGACTGCCTCCAGAAGTTAGATCAGATGGCAAATTGGATTTGGTGCTAGGTCTTTCCCTTTAGGTTTTACCCCAACAATGTTTTCATTAGTTTTGCTCACTCTTGAAATCAAGCATTTTACAGCAGGTTGGAGCAGCCTGTATCTCAGCACAGGAATAAGGTAGGGAAGAATTCAAATGCTCATTTTGACTGCCTCCAGAAGTTAGATCAGATGGCAAATTGGATTTGGTGCTAGGTCTTTCCCTTTAGGTTTTACCCCAACAATGTTTTCATTAGTTTCGCTCACTCTCGAAATCAAGCATTTTACAGCAGGTTGGAGCAGCCTGTATCTCAGCACAGGAATAAGGTAGGGAAGAATTCTAAGGATCATTTTGACTGCCTCCAGAAGTTAGATCAGATGGCAAATTGGATTTGGTGCTAGGTCTTTCCCTTTAGGTTTTACCCCAACAATGTTTTCATTAGTTTCGCTCACTCTCGAAATCAAGCATTTTACAGCAGGTTGGAGCAGCCTGTATCTCAGCACAGGAATAAGGTAGGGAAGAATTCTAAGGATCATTTTGACTGCCTCCAGAAGTTAGATCAGATGGCAAATTGGATTTGGTGCTAGGTCTTTCCCTTTAGGTTTTACCCCAACAATGTTTTCATTAGTTTCGCTCACTCTCGAAATCAAGCATTTTACAGCAGGTTGGAGCAGCCTGTATCTCAGCACAGGAATAAGGTAGGGAAGAATTCAAATGCTCATTTTGATTGCCTCCAGAAGTTAGATCAGATGGCAAATTGGATTTGGTGCTAGGTCTTTCCCTTTAGGTTTTACCCCAACAATGTTTTCATTAGTTTTGCTCACTCTTGAAATCAAGCATTTTACAGCAGGTTGGAGCAGCCTGTATCTCAGCACAGGAATAAGGTAGGGAAGAATTCTAAGGATCATTTTGACTGCCTCCAGAAGTTAGATCAGATGGCAAATTGGATTTGGTGCTAGGTCTTTCCCTTTAGGTTTTACCCCAACAATGTTTTCATTAGTTTTGCTCACTCTTGAAATCAAGCATTTTACAGCAGGTTGGAGCAGCCTGTATCTCAGCACAGGAATAAGGTAGGGAAGAATTCAAATGCTCATTTTGACTGCCTCCAGAAGTTAGATCAGATGGCCAATTGGATTTGGTGCTAGGTCTTTCCCTTTAGGTTTTACCCCAACAATGTTTTCATTAGTTTCGCTCACTCTCGAAATCAAGCATTTTACAGCAGGTTGGAGCAGCCTGTATCTCAGCACAGGAATAAGGTAGGGAAGAATTCTAAGGATCATTTTGACTGCCTCCAGAAGTTAGATCAGATGGCAAATTGGATTTGGTGCTAGGTCTTTCCCTTTAGGTTTTACCCCAACAATGTTTTCATTAGTTTCGCTCACTCTCGAAATCAAGCATTTTACAGCAGGTTGGAGCAGCCTGTATCTCAGCACAGGAATAAGGTAGGGAAGAATTCTAAGGATCATTTTGACTGCCTCCAGAAGTTAGATCAGATGGCAAATTGGATTTGGTGCTAGGTCTTTCCCTTTAGGTTTTACCCCAACAATGTTTTCATTAGTTTCGCTCACTCTCGAAATCAAGCATTTTACAGCAGGTTGGAGCAGCCTGTATCTCAGCACAGGAATAAGGTAGGGAAGAATTCTAAGGCTCATTTTGACTGCCTCCAGAAGTTAGATCAGATGGCAAATTGGATTTGGTGCTAGGTCTTTCCCTTTAGGTTTTACCCCAACAATGTTTTCATTAGTTTCGCTCACTCTCGAAATCAAGCATTTTACAGCAGGTTGGAGCAGCCTGTATCTCAGCACAGGAATAAGGTAGGGAAGAATTCTAAGGCTCATTTTGACTGCCTCCAGAAGTTAGATCAGATGGCAAATTGGATTTGGTGCTAGGTCTTTCCCTTTAGGTTTTACCCCAACAATGTTTTCATTAGTTTCGCTCACTCTCGAAATCAAGCATTTTACAGCAGGTTGGAGCAGCCTGTATCTCAGCACAGGAATAAGGTAGGGAAGAATTCAAATGCTCATTTTGACTGCCTCCAGAAGTTAGATCAGATGGCAAATTGGATTTGGTGCTAGGTCTTTCCCTTTAGGTTTTACCCCAACAATGTTTTCATTAGTTTCGCTCACTCTCGAAATCAAGCATTTTACAGCAGGTTGGAGCAGCCTGTATCTCAGCACAGGAATAAGGTAGGGAAGAATTCTAAGGATCATTTTGACTGCCTCCAGAAGTTAGATCAGATGGCAAATTGGATTTGGTGCTAGGTCTTTCCCTTTAGGTTTTACCCCAACAATGTTTTCATTAGTTTCGCTCACTCTCGAAATCAAGCATTTTACAGCAGGTTGGAGCAGCCTGTATCTCAGCACAGGAATAAGGTAGGGAAGAATTCTAAGGCTCATTTTGACTGCCTCCAGAAGTTAGATCAGATGGCAAATTGGATTTGGTGCTAGGTCTTTCCCTTTAGGTTTTACCCCAACAATGTTTTCATTAGTTTCGCTCACTCTCGAAATCAAGCATTTTACAGCAGGTTGGAGCAGCCTGTATCTCAGCACAGGAATAAGGTAGGGAAGAATTCTAAGGCTCATTTTGACTGCCTCCAGAAGTTAGATCAGATGGCAAATTGGATTTGGTGCTAGGTCTTTCCCTTTAGGTTTTACCCCAACAATGTTTTCATTAGTTTCGCTCACTCTCGAAATCAAGCATTTTACAGCAGGTTGGAGCAGCCTGTATCTCAGCACAGGAATAAGGTAGGGAAGAATTCTAAGGCTCATTTTGACTGCCTCCAGAAGTTAGATCAGATGGCAAATTGGATTTGGTGCTAGGTCTTTCCCTTTAGGTTTTACCCCAACAATGTTTTCATTAGTTTCGCTCACTCTCGAAATCAAGCATTTTACAGCAGGTTGGAGCAGCCTGTATCTCAGCACAGGAATAAGGTAGGGAAGAATTCTAAGGCTCATTTTGACTGCCTCCAGAAGTTAGATCAGATGGCAAATTGGATTTGGTGCTAGGTCTTTCCCTTTAGGTTTTACCCCAACAATGTTTTCATTAGTTTCGCTCACTCTCGAAATCAAGCATTTTACAGCAGGTTGGAGCAGCCTGTATCTCAGCACAGGAATAAGGTAGGGAAGAATTCTAAGGATCATTTTGACTGCCTCCAGAAGTTAGATCAGATGGCAAATTGGATTTGGTGCTAGGTCTTTCCCTTTAGGTTTTACCCCAGCAATGTTTTCATTAGTTTCGCTCACTCTCGAAATCAAGCATTTTACAGCAGGTTGGAGCAGCCTGTATCTCAGCACAGGAATAAGGTAGGGAAGAATTCTAAGGATCATTTTGACTGCCTCCAGAAGTTAGATCAGATGGCAAATTGGATTTGGTGCTAGGTCTTTCCCTTTAGGTTTTACCCCAACAATGTTTTCATTAGTTTCGCTCACTCTCGAAATCAAGCATTTTACAGCAGGTTGGAGCAGCCTGTATCTCAGCACAGGAATAAGGTAGGGAAGAATTCTAAGGCTCATTTTGACTGCCTCCAGAAGTTAGATCAGATGGCAAATTGGATTTGGTGCTAGGTCTTTCCCTTTAGGTTTTACCCCAAGAATGTTTTCATTAGTTTCGCTCACTCTCGAAATCAAGCATTTTACAGCAGGTTGGAGCAGCCTGTATCTCAGCACAGGAATAAGGTAGGGAAGAATTCTAAGGCTCATTTTGACTGCCTCCAGAAGTTAGATCAGATGGCAAATTGGATTTGGTGCTAGGTCTTTCCCTTTAGGTTTTACCCCAACAATGTTTTCATTAGTTTCGCTCACTCTCGAAATCAAGCATTTTACAGCAGGTTGGAGCAGCCTGTATCTCAGCACAGGAATAAGGTAGGGAAGAATTCTAAGGCTCATTTTGACTGCCTCCAGAAGTTAGATCAGATGGCAAATTGGATTTGGTGCTAGGTCTTTCCCTTTAGGTTTTACCCCAACAATGTTTTCATTAGTTTCGCTCACTCTCGAAATCAAGCATTTTACAGCAGGTTGGAGCAGCCTGTATCTCAGCACAGGAATAAGGTAGGGAAGAATTCTAAGGCTCATTTTGACTGCCTCCAGAAGTTAGATCAGATGGCAAATTGGATTTGGTGCTAGGTCTTTCCCTTTAGGTTTTACCCCAACAATGTTTTCATTAGTTTCGCTCACTCTCGAAATCAAGCATTTTACAGCAGGTTGGAGCAGCCTGTATCTCAGCACAGGAATAAGGTAGGGAAGAATTCTAAGGCTCATTTTGACTGCCTCCAGAAGTTAGATCAGATGGCAAATTGGATTTGGTGCTAGGTCTTTCCCTTTAGGTTTTACCCCAACAATGTTTTCATTAGTTTCGCTCACTCTCGAAATCAAGCATTTTACAGCAGGTTGGAGCAGCCTGTATCTCAGCACAGGAATAAGGTAGGGAAGAATTCTAAGGCTCATTTTGACTGCCTCCAGAAGTTAGATCAGATGGCAAATTGGATTTGGTGCTAGGTCTTTCCCTTTAGGTTTTACCCCAACAATGTTTTCATTAGTTTCGCTCACTCTCGAAATCAAGCATTTTACAGCAGGTTGGAGCAGCCTGTATCTCAGCACAGGAATAAGGTAGGGAAGAATTCTAAGGATCATTTTGACTGCCTCCAGAAGTTAGATCAGATGGCAAATTGGATTTGGTGCTAGGTCTTTCCCTTTAGGTTTTACCCCAACAATGTTTTCATTAGTTTCGCTCACTCTCGAAATCAAGCATTTTTACAGCAGGTTGGAGCAGCCTGTATCTCAGCACAGGAATAAGGTAGGGAAGAATTCTAAGGCTCATTTTGACTGCCTCCAGAAGTTAGATCAGATGGCAAATTGGATTTGGTGCTAGGTCTTTCCCTTTAGGTTTTACCCCATCAATGTTTTCATTAGTTTCGCTCACTCTCGAAATCAAGCATTTTACAGCAGGTTGGAGCAGCCTGTATCTCAGCACAGGAATAAGGTAGGGAAGAATTCTAAGGCTCATTTTGACTGCCTCCAGAAGTTAGATCAGATGGCAAATTGGATTTGGTGCTAGGTCTTTCCCTTTAGGTTTTACCCCAACAATGTTTTCATTAGTTTCGCTCACTCTCGAAATCAAGCATTTTACAGCAGGTTGGAGCAGCCTGTATCTCAGCACAGGAATAAGGTAGGGAAGAATTCTAAGGATCATTTTGACTGCCTCCAGAAGTTAGATCAGATGGCAAATTGGATTTGGTGCTAGGTCTTTCCCTTTAGGTTTTACCCCAACAATGTTTTCATTAGTTTCGCTCACTCTCGAAATCAAGCATTTTACAGCAGGTTGGAGCAGCCTGTATCTCAGCACAGGAATAAGGTAGGGAAGAATTCTAAGGCTCATTTTGACTGCCTCCAGAAGTTAGATCAGATGGCAAATTGGATTTGGTGCTAGGTCTTTCCCTTTAGGTTTTACCCCAACAATGTTTTCATTAGTTTCGCTCACTCTCGAAATCAAGCATTTTACAGCAGGTTGGAGCAGCCTGTATCTCAGCACAGGAATAAGGTAGGGAAGAATTCTAAGGATCATTTTGACTGCCTCAAGAAGTTAGATCAGATGGCAAATTGGATTTGGTGCTAGGTCTTTCCCTTTAGGTTTTACCCCAACAATGTTTTCATTAGTTTCGCTCACTCTCCGAAATCAAGCATTTTACAGCAGGTTGGAGCAGCCTGTATCTCAGCACAGGAATAAGGTAGGGAAGAATTCTAAGGATCATTTTGACTGCCTCCAGAAGTTAGATCAGATGGCAAATTGGATTTGGTGCTAGGTCTTTCCCTTTAGGTTTTACCCCAGCAATGTTTTCATTAGTTTCGCTCACTCTCGAAATCAAGCATTTTACAGCAGGTTGGAGCAGCCTGTATCTCAGCACAGGAATAAGGTAGGGAAGAATTCTAAGGATCATTTTGACTGCCTCCAGAAGTTAGATCAGATGGCAAATTGGATTTGGTGCTAGGTCTTTCCCTTTAGGTTTTACCCCAACAATGTTTTCATTAGTTTCGCTCACTCTCGAAATCAAGCATTTTACAGCAGGTTGGAGCAGCCTGTATCTCAGCACAGGAATAAGGTAGGGAAGAATTCTAAGGCTCATTTTGACTGCCTCCAGAAGTTAGATCAGATGGCAAATTGGATTTGGTGCTAGGTCTTTCCCTTTAGGTTTTACCCCCAAGAATGTTTTCATTAGTTTCGCTCACTCTCGAAATCAAGCATTTTACAGCAGGTTGGAGCAGCCTGTATCTCAGCACAGGAATAAGGTAGGGAAGAATTCTAAGGCTCATTTTGACTGCCTCCAGAAGTTAGATCAGATGGCAAATTGGATTTGGTGCTAGGTCTTTCCCTTTAGGTTTTACCCCAACAATGTTTTCATTAGTTTCGCTCACTCTCGAAATCAAGCATTTTACAGCAGGTTGGAGCAGCCTGTATCTCAGCACAGGAATAAGGTAGGGAAGAATTCTAAGGCTCATTTTGACTGCCTCCAGAAGTTAGATCAGATGGCAAATTGGATTTGGTGCTAGGTCTTTCCCTTTAGGTTTTACCCCAACATTGTTTTCATTAGTTTCGCTCACTCTCGAAATCAAGCATTTTACAGCAGGTTGGAGCAGCCTGTATCTCAGCACAGGAATAAGGTAGGGAAGAATTCTAAGGCTGAATTCTAAGGCTCATTTTGACTGCCTCCAGAAGTTAGATCAGATGGCAAAATTGGATTTGGTGCTAGGTCTTTCCCTTTAGGTTTTACCCCAACAATGTTTTCATTAGTTTCGCTCACTCTCGAAATCAAGCATTTTACAGCAGGTTGGAGCAGCCTGTATCTCAGCACAGGAATAAGGTAGGGAAGAATTCTAAGGCTCATTTTGACTGCCTCCAGAAGTTAGATCAGATGGCAAATTGGATTTGGTGCTAGGTCTTTCCCTTTAGGTTTTACCCCAACAATGTTTTCATTAGTTTCGCTCACTCTCGAAATCAAGCATTTTACAGCAGGTTGGAGCAGCCTGTATCTCAGCACAGGAATAAGGTAGGGAAGAATTCTAAGGCTCATTTTGACTGCCTCCAGAAGTTAGATCAGATGGCAAATTGGAATTTGGTGCTAGGTCTTTCCCTTTAGGTTTTACCCCAACAATGTTTTCATTAGTTTCGCTCACTCTCGAAATCAAGCATTTTACAGCAGGTTGGAGCAGCCTGTATCTCAGCACAGGAATAAGGTAGGGAAGAATTCTAAGGCTCATTTTGACTGCCTCCAGAAGTTAGATCAGATGGCAAATTGGATTTGGTGCTAGGTCTTTCCCTTTAGGTTTTACCCCAACAATGTTTTCATTAGTTTCGCTCACTCTCGAAATCAAGCATTTTACAGCAGGTTGGAGCAGCCTGTATCTCAGCACAGGAATAAGGTAGGGAAGAATTCTAAGGCTCATTTTGACTGCCTCCAGAAGTTAGATCAGATGGCAAATTGGATTTGGTGCTAGGTCTTTCCCTTTAGGTTTTACCCCATCAATGTTTTCATTAGTTTCGCTCACTCTCGAAATCAAGCATTTTACAGCAGGTTGGAGCAGCCTGTATCTCAGCACAGGAATAAGGTAGGGAAGAATTCTAAGGCTCATTTTGACTGCCTCCAGAAGTTAGATCAGATGGCAAATTGGATTTGGTGCTAGGTCTTTCCCTTTAGGTTTTACCCCAACAATGTTTTCATTAGTTTCGCTCACTCTCGAAATCAAGCATTTTACAGCAGGTTGGAGCAGCCTGTATCTCAGCACAGGAATAAGGTAGGGAAGAATTCTAAGGATCATTTTGACTGCCTCCAGAAGTTAGATCAGATGGCAAATTGGATTTGGTGCTAGGTCTTTCCCTTTAGGTTTTACCCCAACAATGTTTTCATTAGTTTCGCTCACTCTCGAAATCAAGCATTTTACAGCAGGTTGGAGCAGCCTGTATCTCAGCACAGGAATAAGGTAGGGAAGAATTCTAAGGCTCATTTTGACTGCCTCCAGAAGTTAGATCAGATGGCAAATTGGATTTGGTGCTAGGTCTTTCCCTTTAGGTTTTACCCCAACAATGTTTTCATTAGTTTCGCTCACTCTCGAAATCAAGCATTTTTACAGCAGGTTGGAGCAGCCTGTATCTCAGCACAGGAATAAGGTAGGGAAGAATTCTAAGGATCATTTTGACTGCCTCAAGAAGTTAGATCAGATGGCAAATTGGATTTGGTGCTAGGTCTTTCCCTTTAGGTTTTACCCCAACAATGTTTTCATTAGTTTCGCTCACTCTCGAAATCAAGCATTTTACAGCAGGTTGGAGCAGCCTGTATCTCAGCACAGGAATAAGGTAGGGAAGAATTCTAAGGCTCATTTTGACTGCCCTCCAGAAGTTAGATCAGATGGCAAATTGGATTTGGTGCTAGGTCTTTCCCTTTAGGTTTTACCCCAACAATGTTTTCATTAGTTTCGCTCACTCTCGAAATCAAGCATTTTACAGCAGGTTGGAGCAGCCTGTATCTCAGCACAGGAATAAGGTAGGGAAGAATTCTAAGGCTCATTTTGACTGCCTCCAGAAGTTAGATCAGATGGCAAATTGGATTTGGTGCTAGGTCTTTCCCTTTAGGTTTTACCCCAACAATGTTTTCATTAGTTTCGCTCACTCTCGAAATCAAGCATTTTACAGCAGGTTGGAGCAGCCTGTATCTCAGCACAGGAATAAGGTAGGGAAGAATTCTAAGGCTCATTTTGACTGCCTCCAGAAGTTAGATCAGATGGCAAATTGGATTTGGTGCTAGGTCTTTCCCTTTAGGTTTTACCCCAACAATGTTTTTCATTAGTTTCGCTCACTCTCGAAATCAAGCATTTTTACAGCAGGTTGGAGCAGCCTGTATCTCAGCACAGGAATAAGGTAGGGAAGAATTCTAAGGCTCATTTTGACTGCCTCCAGAAGTTAGATCAGATGGCAAATTGGATTTGGTGCTAGGTCTTTCCCTTTAGGTTTTACCCCAACAATGTTTTCATTAGTTTCGCTCACTCTCGAAATCAAGCATTTTACAGCAGGTTGGAGCAGCCTGTATCTCAGCACAGGAATAAGGTAGGGAAGAATTCTAAGGATCATTTTGACTGCCTCCAGAAGTTAGATCAGATGGCAAATTGGATTTGGTGCTAGGTCTTTCCCTTTAGGTTTTACCCCAACAATGTTTTCATTAGTTTCGCTCACTCTCGAAATCAAGCATTTTACAGCAGGTTGGAGCAGCCTGTATCTCAGCACAGGAATAAGGTAGGGAAGAATTCTAAGGCTCATTTTGACTGCCTCCAGAAGTTAGATCAGATGGCAAATTGGATTTGGTGCTAGGTCTTTCCCTTTAGGTTTTACCCCAACAATGTTTTCATTAGTTTCGCTCACTCTCGAAATCAAGCATTTTACAGCAGGTTGGAGCAGCCTGTATCTCAGCACAGGAATAAGGTAGGGAAGAATTCTAAGGCTCATTTTGACTGCCTCCAGAAGTTAGATCAGATGGCAAATTGGATTTGGTGCTAGGTCTTTCCCTTTAGGTTTTACCCCAACAATGTTTTTCATTAGTTTCCGCTCACTCTCGAAATCAAGCATTTTACAGCAGGTTGGAGCAGCCTGTATCTCAGCACAGGAATAAGGTAGGGAAGAATTCTAAGGCTCATTTTGACTGCCTCCAGAAGTTAGATCAGATGGCAAATTGGATTTGGTGCTAGGTCTTTCCCTTTAGGTTTTACCCCAACAATGTTTTCATTAGTTTCGCTCACTCTCGAAATCAAGCATTTTACAGCAGGTTGGAGCAGCCTGTATCTCAGCACAGGGATAAGGTAGGGAAGAATTCTAAGGCTCATTTTGACTGCCTCCAGAAGTTAGATCAGATGGCAAATTGGATTTGGTGCTAGGTCTTTCCCTTTAGGTTTTTACCCCAACAATGTTTTCATTAGTTTCGCTCACTCTCGAAATCAAGCATTTTACAGCAGGTTGGAGCAGCCTGTATCTCAGCACAGGAATAAGGTAGGGAAGAATTCTAAGGCTCATTTTGACTGCCTCCAGAAGTTAGATCAGATGGCAAATTGGATTTGGTGCTAGGTCTTTCCCTTTAGGTTTTACCCCCAACAATGTTTTCATTAGTTTCGCTCACTCTCGAAATCAAGCATTTTACAGCAGGTTGGAGCAGCCTGTATCTCAGCACAGGAATAAGGTAGGGAAGAATTCTAAGGATCATTTGACTGCCTCCAGAAGTTAGATCAGATGGCAAATTGGATTTGGTGCTAGGTCTTTCCCTTTAGGTTTTACCCCAACAATGTTTTCATTAGTTTCGCTCACTCTCGAAATCAAGCATTTTACAGCAGGTTGGAGCAGCCTGTATCTCAGCACAGGAATAAGGTAGGGGAAGAATTCTACGGCTCATTTTGACTGCCTCCAGAAGTTAGATCAGATGGCAAATTGGATTTGGTGCTAGGTCTTTCCCTTTAGGTTTTACCCCAACAATGTTTTCATTAGTTTCGCTCACTCTCGAAATCAAGCATTTTACAGCAGGTTGGAGCAGCCTGTATCTCAGCACAGGGAATAAGGTAGGGAAGAATTCTAAGGCTCATTTTGACTGCCTCCAGAAGTTAGATCAGATGGCAAATTGGATTTGGTGCTAGGTCTTTCCCTTTAGGTTTTACCCCAACAATGTTTTCATTAGTTTCGCTCACTCTCGAAAATCAAGCATTTTACAGCAGGTTGGAGCAGCCTGTATCTCAGCACAGGAATAAGGTAGGGAAGAATTCTAAGGCTCATTTTGACTGCCTCCAGAAGTTAGATCAGATGGCAAATTGGATTTGGTGCTAGGGTCTTTCCCTTTAGGTTTTACCCCAAGAATGTTTTCATTAGTTTCGCTCACTCTCGAAATCAAGCATTTTACAGCAGGTTGGAGCAGCCTGTATCTCAGCACAGGAATAAGGTAGGGAAGAATTCTAAGGCTCATTTTGACTGCCTCCAGAAGTTAGATCAGATGGCAAATTGGATTTGGTGCTAGGTCTTTCCCTTTAGGTTTTACCCCAACAATGTTTTCATTAGTTTCGCTCACTCTCGAAATCAAGCATTTTACAGCAGGTTGGAGCAGCCTGTATCTCAGCACAGGAATAAGGTAGGGAAGAATTCTAAGGATCATTTTGACTGCCTCCAGAAGTTAGATCAGATGGCAAATTGGATTTGGTGCTAGGTCTTTCCCTTTAGGTTTTACCCCAACAATGTTTTCATTAGTTTCGCTCACTCTCGAAATCAAGCATTTTACAGCAGGTTGGAGCAGCCTGTATCTCAGCACAGGAATAAGGTAGGGAAGAATTCTAAGGATCATTTTGACTGCCTCCAGAAGTTAGATCAGATGGCAAATTGGATTTGGTGCTAGGTCTTTCCCTTTAGGTTTATACCCCAACAATGTTTTCATTAGTTTCGCTCACTCTCGAAATCAAGCATTTTACAGCAGGTTGCAGCAGCCTGTATCTCAGCACAGGAATAAGGTAGGGAAGAATTCAAATGCATCATTTTGACTGCCTCCAGAAGTTAGATCAGATGGCAAATTGGATTTGGTGCTAGGTCCCTTTCCCTTTAGGTTTTACCCCAACAATGTTTTCATTAGTTTCGCTCACTCTCGAAATCAAGCATTTTACAGCAGGTTGGAGCAGCCTGTATCTCAGCACAGGAATAAGGTAGGGAAGAATTCTAAGGCTCATTTGACTGCCTCCAGAAGTTAGATCAGATGGCAAATTGGATTTGGTGCTAGGTCTTTCCCTTTAGGTTTTACCCCAACAATGTTTTCATTAGTTTCGCTCACTCTCGAAATCAAGCATTTTACAGCAGGTTGGAGCAGCCTGTATCTCAGCACAGGAATAAGGTAGGGAAGAATTCTAAGGATCATTTTGACTGCCTCCAGAAGTTAGATCAGATGGCAAATTGGATTTGGTGCTAGGTCTTTCCCTTTAGGTTTTACCCCAACAATGTTTTCATTAGTTTCGCTCACTCTCGAAATCAAGCATTTTACAGCAGGTTGGAGCAGCCTGTATCTCAGCACAGGAATAAGGTAGGGAAGAATTCTAAGGCTCATTTTGACTGCCTCCAGAAGTTAGATCAGATGGCAAATTGGATTTGGGTGCTAGGTCTTTCCCTTTAGGTTTTACCCCAACAATGTTTTCATTAGTTTCGCTCACTCTCGAAATCAAGCATTTTTACAGCAGGTTGGAGCAGCCTGTATCTCAGCACAGGAATAAGGTAGGGAAGAATTCTAAGGCTCATTTTGACTGCCCTCCAGAAGTTAGATCAGATGGCAAATTGGATTTGGTGCTAGGTCTTTCCCTTTAGGTTTTTACCCCAACAATGTTTTCATTAGTTTCGCTCACTCTCGAAATCAAGCATTTTACAGCAGGTTGGAGCAGCCTGTATCTCAGCACAGGAATAAGGTAGGGAAGAATTCTAAGGATCATTTTGACTGCCTCCAGAAGTTAGATCAGATGGCAAATTGGATTTGGTGCTAGGTCTTTCCCTTTAGGTTTTACCCCAACAATGTTTTCATTAGTTTCGCTCACTCTCGAAATCAAGCATTTTACAGCAGGTTGGAGCAGCCTGTATCTCAGCACAGGAATAAGGTAGGGAAGAATTCTAAGGATCATTTTGACTGCCTCCAGAAGTTAGATCAGATGGCAAATTGGATTTGGTGCTAGGTCTTTCCCTTTAGGTTTTACCCCAACAATGTTTTCATTAGTTTCGCTCACTCTCGAAATCAAGCATTTTACAGCAGGTTGGAGCAGCCTGTATCTCAGCACAGGGAATAAGGTAGGGAAGAATTCTAAGGCTCATTTTGACTGCCTCCAGAAGTTAGATCAGATGGCAAATTGGATTTGGTGCTAGGTCTTTCCCCTTTAGGTTTTACCCCAACAATGTTTTCATTAGTTTCGCTCACTCTCGAAATCAAGCATTTTACAGCAGGTTGGAGCAGCCTGTATCTCAGCACAGGAATAAGGTAGGGAAGAATTCTAAGGCTCATTTTGACTGCCTCCAGAAGTTAGATCAGATGGCAAATTGGATTTGGTGCTAGGTCTTTCCCTTTAGGTTTTACCCCAACAATTGTTTTCATTAGTTTCGCTCACTCTCGAAATCAAGCATTTTACAGCAGGTTGGAGCAGCCTGTATCTCAGCACAGGAATAAGGTAGGGAAGAATTCTAAGGCTCATTTTGACTGCCTCCAGAAGTTAGATCAGATGGCAAATTGGATTTGGTGCTAGGTCTTTCCCTTTAGGTTTTACCCCAACAATGTTTTCATTAGTTTCGCTCACTCTCGAAATCAAGCATTTTACAGCAGGTTGGAGCAGCCTGTATCTCAGCACAGGAATAATGGTAGGGGAAGAATTCTAAGGATCATTTTGACTGCCTCCAGAAGTTAGATCAGATGGCAAATTGGGATTTGGTGCTAGGTCTTTCCCTTTAGGTTTTACCCCAACAATGTTTTCATTAGTTTCGCTCACTCTCGAAATCAAGCATTTTACAGCAGGTTGGAGCAGCCTGTATCTCAGCACAGGAATAAGGTAGGGAAGAATCTAAGGATCATTTTGACTGCCTCCAGAAGTTAGATCAGATGGCAAATTGGATTTGGTGCTAGGTCTTTCCCTTTAGGTTTTACCCCAACAATGTTTTCATTAGTTTCGCTCACTCTCGAAATCAAGCATTTTACAGCAGGTTGGAGCAGCCTGTATCTCAGCACAGGAATAAGGTAGGGAAGAATTCTAAGGCTCATTTTGACTGCCTCCAGGAAGTTAGATCAGATGGCAAATTGGATTTGGTGCTAGGTCTTTCCCCTTTAGGTTTTACCCCAACAATTGTTTTCATTAGTTTCGCTCACTCTCGAAATCAAGCATTTTACAGCAGGTTGGAGCAGCCCTGTATCTCAGCACAGGAATAAGGTAGGGAAGAATTCTAAGGATCATTTTGACTGCCTCCAGAAGTTAGATCAGATGGCAAATTGGATTTGGTGCTAGGGTCTTTCCCTTTAGGTTTTACCCCAACAATGTTTTCATTAGTTTCGCTCACTCTCGAAAATCAAGCATTTTACAGCAGGTTGGAGCAGCCTGTATCTCAGCACAGGAATAAGGTAGGGAAGAATTCTAAGGCTCATTTTGACTGCCTCCAGAAGTTAGATCAGATGGCAAATTGGATTTGGTGCTAGGTCTTTCCCTTTAGGTTTTTACCCCAACAATGTTTTCATTAGTTTCGCTCACTCTCGAAATCAAGCATTTTACAGCAGGTTGGAGCAGCCTGTATCTCAGCACAGGAATAAGGTAGGGAAGAATTCTAAGGCTCATTTTGACTGCCTCCAGAAGTTAGATCAGATGGCAAATTGGATTTGGTGCTAGGTCTTTCCCTTTAGGTTTTACCCCAACAATGTTTTCATTAGTTTCGCTCACTCTCGAAATCAAGCATTTTACAGCAGGTTGGGAGCAGCCTGTATCTCAGCACAGGAATAAGGTAGGGAAGAATTCTAAGGCTCATTTTGACTGCCTCCAGAAGTTAGATCAGATGGCAAATTGGATTTGGTGCTAGGTCTTTCCCTTTAGGTTTTACCCCAACAATGTTTTCATCTAGTTTCGCTCACTCTCGAAATCAAGCACTTTACAGCAGGTTGGAGCAGCCTGTATCTCAGCACAGGAATAAGGTAGGGAAGGAATTCTAAGGCTCATTTTGACTGCCTCCAGAAGTTAGATCAGATGGCAAATTGGATTTGGTGCTAGGTCTTTCCCATTAGGTTTTACCCCAACAATGTTTTCATTAGTTTCGCTCACTCTCGGAAATCAAGCATTTTACAGCAGGTTGGAGCAGCCTGTATCTCAGCACAGGAATAAGGTAGGGAAGAATTCTAAGGCTCATTTTGACTGCCTCCAGAAGTTAGATCAGATGGGCAAATTGGATTTGGTGCTAGGTCTTTCCCTTTAGGTTTTACCCCAACAATGTTTTCATTAGTTTCGCTCACTCTCGAAATCAAGCATTTACAGCAGGTTGGAGCAGCCTGTATCTCAGCACAGGAATAAGGTAGGGAAGAATTCTAAGGCTCATTTTGACTGCCTCCAGAAGTTAGATCAGATGGCAAATTGGATTTGGTGCTAGGTCTTTCCCTTTAGGTTTTACCCCAACAATGTTTTCATTAGTTTCGCTCACTCTCGAAATCAAGCATTTTACAGCAGGTTGGAGCAGCCTGTATCTCAGCACAGGAATAAGGTAGGGAAGAATTCTAAGGCTCATTTTGACTGCCTCCAGAAGTTAGATCAGATGGCAAATTGGATTTGGTGCTAGGTCTTTCCCTTTAGGTTTTACCCCAACAATGTTTTCATTAGTTTCGCTCACTCTCGAAATCAAGCATTTTTACAGCAGGTTGAGCAGCCTGTATCTCAGCACAGGAATAAGGTAGGGGAAGAATTCTAAGGCTCATTTTGACTGCCTCCAGAAGTTAGATCAGATGGCAAATTGGATTTGGTGCTAGGTCTTTCCCTTTAGGTTTTACCCCAACAATGTTTTCATTAGTTTCGCTCACTCTCGAAATCAAGCATTTTACAGCAGGTTGGAGCAGCCTGTATCTCAGCACAGGAATAAGGTAGGGAAGAATTCTAAGGCTCATTTTGGACTGCCTCCAGAAGTTAGATCAGATGGCAAATTGGATTTGGTGCTAGGTCTTTCCCTTTAGGTTTTACCCCAACAATGTTTTCATTAGTTTCGCTCACTCTCGAAATCAAGCATTTTACAGCAGGTTGGAGCAGCCCTGTATCTCAGCACAGGAATAAGGTAGGGAAGAATTCTAAGGCTCATTTTGACTGCCTCCAGAAGTTAGATCAGATGGCAAATTGGATTTGGTGCTAGGTCTTTCCCTTTAGGTTTTACCCCAACAATGTTTTCATTAGTTTCGCTCACTCTCGAAATCAAGCATTTTACAGCAGGTTGGAGCAGCCTGTATCTCAGCACAGGAATAAGGTAGGGAAGAATTCTAAGGCTCATTTTGACTGCCTCCAGAAGTTAGATCAGATGGCAAATTGGATTTGGTGCTAGGTCTTTCCCTTTAGGTTTTACCCCAACAATGTTTTCATTAGTTTCGCTCACTCTCGAAATCAAGCATTTTACAGCAGGTTGGAGCAGCCTGTATCTCAGCACAGGAATAAGGTAGGGAAGAATTCTAAGGCTCATTTTGACTGCCTCCAGAAGTTAGATCAGATGGCAAATTGGATTTGGTGCTAGGTCTTTCCCTTTAGGTTTTACCCCAACAATGTTTTCATTAGTTTCGCTCACTCTCGAAATCAAGCATTTTACAGCAGGTTGGAGCAGCCTGTATCTCAGCACAGGAATAAGGTAGGGAAGAATTCTAAGGATCATTTTGACTGCCTCCAGAAGTTAGATCAGATGGCAAATTGGATTTGGTGCTAGGTCTTTCCCTTTAGGTTTTACCCCAACAATGTTTTCATTAGTTTCGCTCACTCTCGAAATCAAGCATTTTTACAGCAGGTTGGAGCAGCCTGTATCTCAGCACAGGAATAAGGTAGGGAAGAATTCTAAGGCTCATTTTTGACTGCCTCCAGAAGTTAGATCAGATGGCAAATTGGATTTGGTGCTAGGTCCTTTCCCTTTAGGTTTTACCCCCAACAATGATTTTCATTAGTTTCGCTCACTCTCGAAATCAAGCATTTTACAGCAGGTTGGAGCAGCCTGTATCTCAGCACAGGAATAAGGTAGGGAAGAATTCTAAGGCTCATTTTGACTGCCTCCAGAAGTTAGATCAGATGGCAAATTGGATTTGGTGCTAGGTCTTTCCCTTTAGGTTTTTACCCCAACAATGTTTTCATTAGTTTCGCTCACTCTCGAAATCAAGCATTTTACAGCAGGTTGGAGCAGCCTGTATCTCAGCACAGGAATAAGGTAGGGAAGAATTCTAAGGATCATTTTGACTGCCTCCAGAAGTTAGATCAGATGGCAAATTGGATTTGGTGCTAGGTCTTTCCCTTTAGGTTTTACCCCAACAATGTTTTCATTAGTTTCGCTCACTCTCGAAATCAAGCATTTTACAGCAGGTTGGAGCAGCCTGTATCTCAGCACAGGAATAAGGTAGGGAAGAATTCTAAGGCTCATTTTGACTGCCTCCAGAAGTTAGATCAGATGGCAAATTGGATTTGGTGCTAGGTCTTTCCCTTTAGGTTTTACCCCAACAATGTTTTCATTAGTTTCGCTCACTCTCGAAATCAAGCATTTTACAGCAGGTTGGAGCAGCCTGTATCTCAGCACAGGAATAAGGTAGGGAAGAATTCTAAGGCTCATTTTGACTGCCTCCAGAAGTTAGATCAGATGGCAAATTGGATTTGGTGCTAGGTCTTTCCCTTTAGGTTTTACCCCAACAATGTTTTCATTAGTTTCGCTCACTCTCGAAATCAAGCATTTTACAGCAGGTTGGAGCAGCCTGTATCTCAGCACAGGAATAAGGTAGGGAAGAATTCTAAGGCTCATTTTGACTGCCTCCAGAAGTTAGATCAGATGGCAAATTGGATTTGGTGCTAGGTCTTTCCCTTTAGGTTTTACCCCAACAATGTTTTCATTAGTTTCGCTCACTCTCGAAATCAAGCATTTTACAGCAGGTTGGAGCAGCCTGTATCTCAGCACAGGAATAAGGTAGGGAAGAATTCTAAGGATCATTTTGACTGCCTCCAGAAGTTAGATCAGATGGCAAATTGGATTTGGTGCTAGGTCTTTCCCTTTAGGTTTTACCCCAACAATGTTTTCATTAGTTTCGCTCACTCTCGAAATCAAGCATTTTACAGCAGGTTGGAGCAGCCTGTATCTCAGCACAGGAATAAGGTAGGGAAGAATTCAAAGGCTCATTTTGACTGCCTCCAGAAGTTAGATCAGATGGCAAATTGGATTTGGTGCTAGGTCTTTCCCTTTAGGTTTTACCCCAACAATGTTTTCATTAGTTTCGCTCACTCTCGAAATCAAGCATTTTACAGCAGGTTGGAGCAGCCTGTATCTCAGCACAGGAATAAGGTAGGGAAGAATTCTAAGGCTCATTTTGACTGCCTCCAGAAGTTAGATCAGATGGCAAATTGGATTTGGTGCTAGGTCTTTCCCTTTAGGTTTTACCCCAACAATGTTTTCATTAGTTTCGCTCACTCTCGAAATCAAGCATTTTACAGCAGGTTGGAGCAGCCTGTATCTCAGCACAGGAATAAGGTAGGGAAGAATTCTAAGGCTCATTTTGACTGCCTCCAGAAGTTAGATCAGATGGCAAATTGGATTTGGTGCTAGGTCTTTCCCTTTAGGTTTTACCCCAACAATGTTTTCATTAGTTTCGCTCACTCTCGAAATCAAGCATTTTACAGCAGGTTGGAGCAGCCTGTATCTCAGCACAGGAATAAGGTAGGGAAGAATTCTAAGGCTCATTTTGACTGCCTCCAGAAGTTAGATCAGATGGCAAATTGGATTTGGTGCTAGGT
>NW_027144328.1:0-38823 GCF_026170545.1 Melanerpes formicivorus | reverse complement strand
TTTGGTGCTAGGTCTTTCCCTTTAGGTTTTACCCCAACAATGTTTTCATTAGTTTCGCTCACTCTCGAAATCAAGCATTTTACAGCAGGTTGGAGCAGCCTGTATCTCAGCACAGGAATAAGGTAGGGAAGAATTCTAAGGCTCATTTTGACTGCCTCCAGAAGTTAGATCAGATGGCAAATTGGATTTGGTGCTAGGTCTTTCCCTTTAGGTTTTACCCCAACAATGTTTTCATTAGTTTCGCTCACTCTCGAAATCAAGCATTTTACAGCAGGTTGGAGCAGCCTGTATCTCAGCACAGGAATAAGGTAGGGAAGAATTCTAAGGCTCATTTTGACTGCCTCCAGAAGTTAGATCAGATGGCAAATTGGATTTGGTGCTAGGTCTTTCCCTTTAGGTTTTACCCCAACAATGTTTTCCATTAGTTTCGCTCACTCTCGAAATCAAGCATTTTACAGCAGGTTGGAGCAGCCTGTATCTCAGCACAGGAATAAGGTAGGGAAGAATTCTAAGGATCATTTTGACTGCCTCCAGAAGTTAGATCAGATGGCAAATTGGATTTGGTGCTAGGTCTTTCCCTTTAGGTTTTACCCCAACAATGTTTTCATTAGTTTCGCTCACTCTCGAAATCAAGCATTTTACAGCAGGTTGGAGCAGCCTGTATCTCAGCACAGGAATAAGGTAGGGAAGAATTCTAAGGCTCATTTTGACTGCCTCCAGAAGTTAGATCAGATGGCAAATTGGATTTGGTGCTAGGTCTTTCCCTTTAGGTTTTACCCCAACAATGTTTTCATTAGTTTCGCTCACTCTCGAAATCAAGCATTTTACAGCAGGTTGGAGCAGCCTGTATCTCAGCACAGGAATAAGGTAGGGAAGAATTCTAAGGATCATTTTGACTGCCTCCAGAAGTTAGATCAGATGGCAAATTGGATTTGGTGCTAGGTCTTTCCCTTTAGGTTTTACCCCAACAATGTTTTCATTAGTTTCGCTCACTCTCGAAATCAAGCATTTTACAGCAGGTTGGAGCAGCCTGTATCTCAGCACAGGAATAAGGTAGGGAAGAATTCTAAGGATCATTTTGACTGCCTCCAGAAGTTAGATCAGATGGCAAATTGGATTTGGTGCTAGGTCTTTCCCTTTAGGTTTTAACCCCAACAATGTTTTCATTAGTTTCGCTCACTCTCGAAATCAAGCATTTTACAGCAGGTTGGAGCAGCCTGTATCTCAGCACAGGAATAAGGTAGGGAAGAATTCTAAGGCTCATTTTGACTGCCTCCAGAAGTTAGATCAGATGGCAAATTGGATTTGGTGCTAGGTCTTTCCCTTTAGGTTTTACCCCAACAATGTTTTCATTAGTTTCGCTCACTCTCGAAATCAAGCATTTTACAGCAGGTTGGAGCAGCCTGTATCTCAGCACAGGAATAAGGTAGGGAAGAATTCTAAGGATCATTTTGACTGCCTCCAGAAGTTAGATCAGATGGCAAATTGGATTTGGTGCTAGGTCTTTCCCTTTAGGTTTTACCCCAACAATGTTTTTCATTAGTTTCGCTCACTCTCGAAATCAAGCATTTTACAGCAGGTTGGAGCAGCCTGTATCTCAGCACAGGAATAAGGTAGGGAAGAATTCTAAGGATCATTTTGACTGCCTCCAGAAGTTAGATCAGATGGCAAATTGGATTTGGTGCTAGGTCTTTCCCTTTAGGTTTTACCCCAACAATGTTTTCATTAGTTTCGCTCACTCTCGAAATCAAGCATTTTACAGCAGGTTGGAGCAGCCTGTATCTCAGCACAGGAATAAGGTAGGGAAGAATTCTAAGGCTCATTTTGACTGCCTCCAGAAGTTAGATCAGATGGCAAATTGGATTTGGTGCTAGGTCTTTCCCTTTAGGTTTTACCCCAACAATGTTTTCATTAGTTTCGCTCACTCTCGAAATCAAGCATTTTACAGCAGGTTGGAGCAGCCTGTATCTCAGCACAGGAATAAGGTAGGGAAGAATTCTAAGGCTCATTTTGACTGCCTCCAGAAGTTAGATCAGATGGCAAATTGGATTTGGTGCTAGGTCTTTCCCTTTAGGTTTTACCCCAACAATGTTTTCATTAGTTTCGCTCACTCTCGAAATCAAGCATTTTACAGCAGGTTGGAGCAGCCTGTATCTCAGCACAGGAATAAGGTAGGGAAGAATTCTAAGGCTCATTTTGACTGCCTCCAGAAGTTAGATCAGATGGCAAATTGGATTTGGTGCTAGGTCTTTCCCTTTAGGTTTTACCCCAACAATGTTTTCATTAGTTTCGCTCACTCTCGAAATCAAGCATTTTACAGCAGGTTGGAGCAGCCTGTATCTCAGCACAGGAATAAGGTAGGAAGAATTCTAAGGATCATTTTGACTGCCTCCAGAAGTTAGATCAGATGGCAAATTGGATTTGGTGCTAGGTCTTTCCCTTTAGGTTTTACCCCAACAATGTTTTCATTAGTTTCGCTCACTCTCGAAATCAAGCATTTTACAGCAGGTTGGAGCAGCCTGTATCTCAGCACAGGAATAAGGTAGGGAAGAATTCTAAGGCTCATTTTGACTGCCTCCAGAAGTTAGATCAGATGGCAAATTGGATTTGGTGCTAGGTCTTTCCCTTTAGGTTTTACCCCAACAATGTTTTCATTAGTTTCGCTCACTCTCGAAATCAAGCATTTTACAGCAGGTTGGAGCAGCCCTGTATCTCAGCACAGGAATAAGGTAGGGAAGAATTCTAAGGATCATTTTGACTGCCTCCAGAAGTTAGATCAGATGGCAAATTGGATTTGGTGCTAGGTCTTTCCCTTTAGGTTTTACCCCAACAATGTTTTCATTAGTTTCGCTCACTCTCGAAATCAAGCATTTTACAGCAGGTTGGAGCAAGCCTGTATCTCAGCACAGGAATAAGGTAGGGAAGAATTCTAAGGCTCATTTTGACTGCCTCCAGAAGTTAGATCAGATGGCAAATTGGATTTGGTGCTAGGTCTTTCCCTTTAGGTTTTTACCCCAACAATGTTTTCATTAGTTTCGCTCACTCTCAGAAATCAAGCATTTTACAGCAGGTTGGAGCAGCCTGTATCTCAGCACAGGAATAAGGTAGGGAAGAATTCTAAGGCTCATTTTGACTGCCTCCAGAAGTTAGATCAGATGGCAAATTGGATTTGGTGCTAGGTCTTTCCCTTTAGGTTTTACCCCAACAATGTTTTCATTAGTTTCGCTCACTCTCGAAATCAAGCATTTTTACAGCAGGTTGGAGCAGCCTTGTATCTCAGCACAGGAATAAGGTAGGAAGAATTCTAAGATCATTTTGACTGCCTCCAGAAGTTAGATCAGATGGCAAATTGGATTTGGTGCTAGGTCTTTCCCTTTAGGTTTTACCCCAACAATGTTTTCATTAGTTTCGCTCACTCTCGAAATCAAGCATTTTACAGCAGGTTGGAGACGCCTGTATCTCAGCACAGGAATAAGGTAGGGAAGAATTCTAAGGCTCATTTTGACTGCCTCCAGAAGTTAGATCAGATGGCAAATTGGATTTGGTGCTAGGTCTTTCCCTTTAGGTTTTACCCCAACAATGTTTTCATTAGTTTCGCTCACTCTCGAAATCAAGCATTTTACAGCAGGTTGGAGCAGCCTGTATCTCAGCACAGGAATAAGGTAGGGAAGAATTCTAAGGATCATTTTGACTGCCTCCAGAAGTTAGATCAGATGGCAAATTGGATTTGGTGCTAGGTCTTTCCCTTTAGGTTTTACCCCAACAATGTTTTCATTAGTTTCGCTCACTCTCGAAATCAAGCATTTTACAGGCAGGTTGGAGCAGCCTGTATCTCAGCACAGGATAAGGTAGGGAAGAATTCTAAGGATCATTTTGACTGCCTCCAGAAGTTAGATCAGATGGCAAATTGGATTTGGTGCTAGGTCTTTCCCTTTAGGTTTTACCCCAACAATGTTTTCATTAGTTTCGCTCACTCTCGAAATCAAGCATTTTACAGCAGGTTGGAGCAGCCTGTATCTCAGCACAGGAATAAGGTAGGGAAGAATTCTAAGGCTCATTTTGACTGCCTCCAGAAGTTAGATCAGATGGCAAATTGGATTTGGTGCTAGGTCTTTCCCTTTAGGTTTTACCCCAACAATGTTTTCATTAGTTTCGCTCACTCTCGAAATCAAGCATTTTACAGCAGGTTGGAGCAGCCTGTATCTCAGCACAGGAATAAGGTAGGGAAGAATTCTAAGGCTCATTTTGACTGCCTCCAGAAGTTAGATCAGATGGCAAATTGGATTTGGTGCTAGGTCTTTCCCTTTAGGTTTTACCCCAACAATGTTTTCATTAGTTTCGCTCACTCTCGAAATCAAGCATTTTACAGCAGGTTGGAGCAGCCTGTATCTCAGCACAGGAATAAGGTAGGGAAGAATTCTAAGGCTCATTTTGACTGCCTCCAGAAGTTAGATCAGATGGCAAATTGGATTTGGTGCTAGGTCTTTCCCTTTAGGTTTTACCCCAACAATGTTTTCATTAGTTTCGCTCACTCTCGAAATCAAGCATTTTACAGCAGGTTGGAGCAGCCTGTATCTCAGCACAGGAATAAGGTAGGGAAGAATTCTAAGGCTCATTTTGACTGCCTCCAGAAGTTAGATCAGATGGCAAATTGGATTTGGTGCTAGGTCTTTCCCTTTAGGTTTTACCCCAACAATGTTTTCATTAGTTTCGCTCACTCTCGAAATCAAGCATTTTACAGCAGGTTGGAGCAGCCTGTATCTCAGCACAGGAATAAGGTAGGGAAGAATTCAAAGGCTCATTTTGACTGCCTCCAGAAGTTAGATCAGATGGCAAATTGGATTTGGTGCTAGGTCTTTCCCTTTAGGTTTTACCCCAACAATGTTTTCATTAGTTTCGCTCACTCTCGAAATCAAGCATTTTACAGCAGGTTGGAGCAGCCTGTATCTCAGCACAGGAATAAGGTAGGGAAGAATTCTAAGGCTCATTTTGACTGCCTCCAGAAGTTAGATCAGATGGCAAATTGGATTTGGTGCTAGGGTCTTTCCCTTTAGGTTTTACCCCAACAATGTTTTCATTAGTTTCGCTCACTCTCGAAATCAAGCATTTTACAGCAGGTTGGAGCAGCCTGTATCTCAGCACAGGAATAAGGTAGGGAAGAATTCTAAGGATCATTTTGACTGCCTCCAGAAGTTAGATCAGATGGCAAATTGGATTTGGTGCTAGGTCTTTCCCTTTAGGTTTTACCCCAACAATGTTTTCATTAGTTTCGCTCACTCTCGAAATCAAGCATTTTACAGCAGGTTGGAGCAGCCTGTATCTCAGCACAGGAATAAGGTAGGGAAGAATTCTAAGGATCATTTTGACTGCCTCCAGAAGTTAGATCAGATGGCAAATTGGATTTGGTGCTAGGTCTTTCCCTTTAGGTTTTACCCCAACAATGTTTTCATTAGTTTCGCTCACTCTCGAAATCAAGCATTTTACAGCAGGTTGGAGCAGCCTGTATCTCAGCACAGGAATAAGGTAGGGAAGAATTCTAAGGATCATTTTGACTGCCTCCAGAAGTTAGATCAGATGGCAAATTGGATTTGGTGCTAGGTCTTTCCCTTTAGGTTTTACCCCAACAATGTTTTCATTAGTTTCGCTCACTCTCGAAATCAAGCATTTTACAGCAGGTTGGAGCAGCCTGTATCTCAGCACAGGAATAAGGTAGGGAAGAATTCTAAGGCTCATTTTGACTGCCTCCAGAAGTTAGATCAGATGGCAAATTGGATTTGGTGCTAGGTCTTTCCCTTTAGGTTTTACCCCAACAATGTTTTCATTAGTTTCGCTCACTCTCGAAATCAAGCATTTTACAGCAGGTTGGAGCAGCCTGTATCTCAGCACAGGAATAAGGTAGGGAAGAATTCTAAGGATCATTTTGACTGCCTCCAGAAGTTAGATCAGATGGCAAATTGGATTTGGTGCTAGGTCTTTCCCTTTAGGTTTTACCCCAACAATGTTTTCATTAGTTTCGCTCACTCTCGAAATCAAGCATTTTACAGCAGGTTGGAGCAGCCTGTATCTCAGCACAGGAATAAGGTAGGGAAGAATTCTAAGGCTCATTTTGACTGCCTCCAGAAGTTAGATCAGATGGCAAATTGGATTTGGTGCTAGGTCTTTCCCTTTAGGTTTTACCCCAACAATGTTTTCATTAGTTTCGCTCACTCTCGAAATCAAGCATTTTACAGCAGGTTGGAGCAGCCTGTATCTCAGCACAGGAATAAGGTAGGGAAGAATTCTAAGGCTCATTTTGACTGCCTCCAGAAGTTAGATCAGATGGCAAATTGGATTTGGTGCTAGGTCTTTCCCTTTAGGTTTTACCCCAACAATGTTTTCATTAGTTTCGCTCACTCTCGAAATCAAGCATTTTACAGCAGGTTGGAGCAGCCTGTATCTCAGCACAGGAATAAGGTAGGGAAGAATTCTAAGGCTCATTTTGACTGCCTCCAGAAGTTAGATCAGATGGCAAATTGGATTTGGTGCTAGGTCTTTCCCTTTAGGTTTTACCCCAACAATGTTTTCATTAGTTTCGCTCACTCTCGAAATCAAGCATTTTACAGCAGGTTGGAGCAGCCTGTATCTCAGCACAGGAATAAGGTAGGGAAGAATTCTAAGGCTCATTTTGACTGCCTCCAGAAGTTAGATCAGATGGCAAATTGGATTTGGTGCTAGGTCTTTCCCTTTAGGTTTTACCCCAACAATGTTTTCATTAGTTTCGCTCACTCTCGAAATCAAGCATTTTACAGCAGGTTGGAGCAGCCTGTATCTCAGCACAGGAATAAGGTAGGGGAAGAATTCTAAGGCTCATTTTGACTGCCTCCAGAAGTTAGATCAGATGGCAAATTGGATTTGGTGCTAGGTCTTTCCCTTTAGGTTTTACCCCAACAATGTTTTCATTAGTTTCGCTCACTCTCGAAATCAAGCATTTTACAGCAGGTTGGAGCAGCCTGTATCTCAGCACAGGAATAAGGTAGGGAAGAATTCTAAGGCTCATTTTGACTGCCTCCAGAAGTTAGATCAGATGGCAAATTGGATTTGGTGCTAGGTCTTTCCCTTTAGGTTTTACCCCAACAATGTTTTCATTAGTTTCGCTCACTCTCGAAATCAAGCATTTTACAGCAGGTTGGAGCAGCCTGTATCTCAGCACAGGAATAAGGTAGGGAAGAATTCTAAGGCTCATTTTGACTGCCTCCAGAAGTTAGATCAGATGGCAAATTGGATTTGGTGCTAGGTCTTTCCCTTTAGGTTTTACCCCAACAATGTTTTCATTAGTTTCGCTCACTCTCGAAATCAAGCATTTTACAGCAGGTTGGAGCAGCCTGTATCTCAGCACAGGAATAAGGTAGGGAAGAATTCAAAGGCTCATTTTGACTGCCTCCAGAAGTTAGATCAGATGGCAAATTGGATTTGGTGCTAGGTCTTTCCCTTTAGGTTTTTACCCCAACAATGTTTTCATTAGTTTCGCTCACTCTCGAAATCAAGCATTTTACAGCAGGTTGGAGCAGCCTGTATCTCAGCACAGGAATAAGGTAGGGAAGAATTCTAAGGCTCATTTTGACTGCCTCCAGAAGTTAGATCAGATGGCAAATTGGATTTGGTGCTAGGTCTTTCCCCTTTAGGTTTTACCCCAACAATGTTTTCATTAGTTTCGCTCACTCTCGAAATCAAGCATTTTACAGCAGGTTGGAGCAGCCTGTATCTCAGCACAGGAATAAGGTAGGGAAGAATTCTAAGGCTCATTTTGACTGCCTCCAGAAGTTAGATCAGATGGCAAATTGGATTTGGTGCTAGGTCTTTCCCTTTAGGTTTTACCCCAACAATGTTTTCATTAGTTTCGCTCACTCTCGAAATCAAGCATTTTACAGCAGTTTGGAGCAGCCTGTATCTCAGCACAGGAATAAGGTAGGGAAGAATTCAAATGCTCATTTTGACTGCCTCCAGAAGTTAGATCAGATGGCAAATTGGATTTGGTGCTAGGTCTTTCCCTTTAGGTTTTACCCCAACAATGTTTTCATTAGTTTCGCTCACTCTCGAAATCAAGCATTTTACAGCAGGTTGGAGCAGCCTGTATCTCAGCACAGGAATAAGGTAGGGAAGAATTCTAAGGCTCATTTTGACTGCCTCCAGAAGTTAGATCAGATGGCAAATTGGATTTGGTGCTAGGTCTTTCCCTTTAGGTTTTACCCCAACAATGTTTTCATTAGTTTCGCTCACTCTCGAAATCAAGCATTTTACAGCAGGTTGGAGCAGCCTGTATCTCAGCACAGGAATAAGGTAGGGAAGAATTCTAAGGATCATTTTGACTGCCTCCAGAAGTTAGATCAGATGGCAAATTGGATTTGGTGCTAGGTCTTTCCCTTTAGGTTTTACCCCAACAATGTTTTCATTAGTTTCGCTCACTCTCGAAATCAAGCATTTTACAGCAGGTTGGAGCAGCCTGTATCTCAGCACAGGAATAAGGTAGGGAAGAATTCTAAGGCTCATTTTGACTGCCTCCAGAAGTTAGATCAGATGGCAAATTGGATTTGGTGCTAGGTCTTTCCCTTTAGGTTTTACCCCAACAATGTTTTCATTAGTTTCGCTCACTCTCGAAATCAAGCATTTTACAGCAGGTTGGAGCAGCCTGTATCTCAGCACAGGAATAAGGTAGGGAAGAATTATAAGGCTCATTTTGACTGCCTCCAGAAGTTAGATCAGATGGCAAATTGGATTTGGTGCTAGGTCTTTCCCTTTAGGTTTTACCCCAACAATGTTTTCATTAGTTTCGCTCACTCTCGAAATCAAGCATTTTACAGCAGGTTGGAGCAGCCTGTATCTCAGCACAGGAATAAGGTAGGGAAGAATTCAAATGCTCATTTTGACTGCCTCCAGAAGTTAGATCAGATGGCAAATTGGATTTGGTGCTAGGTCTTTCCCTTTAGGTTTTACCCCAACAATGTTTTCATTAGTTTCGCTCACTCTCGAAATCAAGCATTTTACAGCAGGTTGGAGCAGCCTGTATCTCAGCACAGGAATAAGGTAGGGAAGAATTCTAAGGATCATTTTGACTGCCTCCAGAAGTTAGATCAGATGGCAAATTGGATTTGGTGCTAGGTCTTTCCCTTTAGGTTTTACCCCAACAATGTTTTCATTAGTTTCGCTCACTCTCGAAATCAAGCATTTTACAGCAGGTTGGAGCAGCCTGTATCTCAGCACAGGAATAAGGTAGGGAAGAATTCTAAGGCTCATTTTGACTGCCTCCAGAAGTTAGATCAGATGGCAAATTGGATTTGGTGCTAGGTCTTTCCCTTTAGGTTTTACCCCAACAATGTTTTCATTAGTTTCGCTCACTCTCGAAATCAAGCATTTTACAGCAGGTTGGAGCAGCCTGTATCTCAGCACAGGAATAAGGTAGGGAAGAATTCTAAGGATCATTTTGACTGCCTCCAGAAGTTAGATCAGATGGCAAATTGGATTTGGTGCTAGGTCTTTCCCTTTAGGTTTTACCCCAACAATGTTTTCATTAGTTTCGCTCACTCTCGAAATCAAACATTTTACAGCAGGTTGGAGCAGCCTGTATCTCAGCACAGGAATAAGGTAGGGAAGAATTCTAAGGCTCATTTTGACTGCCTCCAGAAGTTAGATCAGATGGCAAATTGGATTTGGTGCTAGGTCTTTCCCTTTAGGTTTTACCCCAACAATGTTTTCATTAGTTTCGCTCACTCTCGAAATCAAGCATTTTACAGCAGGTTGGAGCAGCCTGTATCTCAGCACAGGAATAAGG
The DNA here is from genome assembly GCF_026170545.1 of Melanerpes formicivorus. Classification (NCBI taxonomy): domain Eukaryota; kingdom Metazoa; phylum Chordata; class Aves; order Piciformes; family Picidae; genus Melanerpes; species Melanerpes formicivorus. Next base: position 29,018 of record NW_027144328.1, on the reverse strand, counting down.
TAGGGAAGAATTCTAAGGCTCATTTTGACTGCCTCCAGAAGTTAGATCAGATGGCAAATTCGATTTGGTGCTAGGTCTTTCCCTTTAGGTTTTACCCCAACAATGTTTTCATTAGTTTCGCTCACTCTCGAAATCAAGCATTTTACAGCAGGTTGGAGCAGCCTGTATCTCAGCACAGGAATAAGGTAGGGAAGAATTCTAAGGCTCATTTTGACTGCCTCCAGATGTTAGATCAGATGGCAAATTGGATTTGGTGCTAGGTCTTTCCCTTTAGGTTTTACCCCAACAATGTTTTCATTAGTTTCGCTCACTCTCGAAATCAAGCATTTTACAGCAGGTTGGAGCAGCCTGTATCTCAGCACAGGAATAAGGTAGGGAAGAATTCAAATGCTCATTTTGACTGCCTCCAGAAGTTAGATCAGATGGCAAATTGGATTTGGTGCTAGGTCTTTCCCTTTAGGTTTTACCCCAACAATGTTTTCATTAGTTTCGCTCACTCTCGAAATCAAGCATTTTACAGCAGGTTGGAGCAGCCTGTATCTCAGCACAGGAATAAGGTAGGGAAGAATTCTAAGGATCATTTTGACTGCCTCCAGAAGTTAGATCAGATGGCAAATTGGATTTGGTGCTAGGTCTTTCCCTTTAGGTTTTACCCCAACAATGTTTTCATTAGTTTCGCTCACTCTCGAAATCAAGCATTTTACAGCAGGTTGGAGCAGCCTGTATCTCAGCACAGGAATAAGGTAGGGAAGAATTCTAAGGCTCATTTTGACTGCCTCCAGAAGTTAGATCAGATGGCAAATTGGATTTGGTGCTAGGTCTTTCCCTTTAGGTTTTACCCCAACAATGTTTTCATTAGTTTCGCTCACTCTCGAAATCAAGCATTTTACAGCAGGTTGGAGCAGCCTGTATCTCAGCACAGGAATAAGGTAGGGAAGAATTCTAAGGCTCATTTTGACTGCCTCCAGAAGTTAGATCAGATGGCAAATTGGATTTGGTGCTAGGTCTTTCCCTTTAGGTTTTACCCCAACAATGTTTTCATTAGTTTCGCTCACTCTCGAAATCAAGCATTTTACAGCAGGTTGGAGCAGCCTGTATCTCAGCACAGGAATAAGGTAGGGAAGAATTCTAAGGCTCATTTTGACTGCCTCCAGAAGTTAGATCAGATGGCAAATTGGATTTGGTGCTAGGTCTTTCCCTTTAGGTTTTACCCCAACAATGTTTTCATTAGTTTCGCTCACTCTCGAAATCAAGCATTTTACAGCAGGTTGGAGCAGCCTGTATCTCAGCACAGGAATAAGGTAGGGAAGAATTCTAAGGCTCATTTTGACTGCCTCCAGAAGTTAGATCAGATGGCAAATTGGATTTGGTGCTAGGTCTTTCCCTTTAGGTTTTACCCCAACAATGTTTTCATTAGTTTCGCTCACTCTCGAAATCAAGCATTTTACAGCAGGTTGGAGCAGCCTGTATCTCAGCACAGGAATAAGGTAGGGAAGAATTCTAAGGCTCATTTTGACTGCCTCCAGAAGTTAGATCAGATGGCAAATTGGATTTGGTGCTAGGTCTTTCCCTTTAGGTTTTACCCCAACAATGTTTTCATTAGTTTCGCTCACTCTCGAAATCAAGCATTTTACAGCAGGTTGGAGCAGCCTGTATCTCAGCACAGGAATAAGGTAGGGAAGAATTCTAAGGCTCATTTTGACTGCCTCCAGAAGTTAGATCAGATGGCAAATTGGATTTGGTGCTAGGTCTTTCCCTTTAGGTTTTACCCCAACAATGTTTTCATTAGTTTCGCTCACTCTCGAAATCAAGCATTTTACAGCAGGTTGGAGCAGCCTGTATCTCAGCACAGGAATAAGGTAGGGAAGAATTCTAAGGATCATTTTGACTGCCTCCAGAAGTTAGATCAGATGGCAAATTGGATTTGGTGCTAGGTCTTTCCCTTTAGGTTTTACCCCAACAATGTTTTCAATAGTTTTGCTCACTCTCGAAATCAAGCATTTTACAGCAGGTTGGAGCAGCCTGTATCTCAGCACAGGAATAAGGTAGGGAAGAATTCAAATGCTCATTTTGACTGCCTCCAGAAGTTAGATCAGATGGCAAATTGGATTTGGTGCTAGGTCTTTCCCTTTAGGTTTTACCCCAACAATATTTTCATTAGTTTCGCTCACTCTCGAAATCAAGCATTTTACAGCAGGTTGGAGCAGCCTGTATCTCAGCACAGGAATAAGGTAGGGAAGAATTCTAAGGCTCATTTTGACTGCCTCCAGAAGTTAGATCAGATGGCAAATTGGATTTGGTGCTAGGTCTTTCCCTTTAGGTTTTACCCCAACAATGTTTTCATTAGTTTCGCTCACTCTCGAAATCAAGCATTTTACAGCAGGTTGGAGCAGCCTGTATCTCAGCACAGGAATAAGGTAGGGAAGAATTCTAAGGCTCATTTTGACTGCCTCCAGAAGTTAGATCAGATGGCAAATTGGATTTGGTGCTAGGTCTTTCCCTTTAGGTTTTACCCCAACAATGTTTTCATTAGTTTCGCTCACTCTCGAAATCAAGCATTTTACAGCAGGTTGGAGCAGCCTGTATCTCAGCACAGGAATAAGGTAGGGAAGAATTCTAAGGCTCATTTTGACTGCCTCCAGAAGTTAGATCAGATGGCAAATTGGATTTGGTGCTAGGTCTTTCCCTTTGGGTTTTACCCCAACAATGTTTTCATTAGTTTCGCTCACTCTCGAAATCAAGCATTTTACAGCAGGTTGGAGCAGCCTGTATCTCAGCACAGGAATAAGGTAGGGAAGAATTCAAATGCTCATTTTGACTGCCTCCAGAAGTTAGATCAGATGGCAAATTGGATTTGGTGCTAGGTCTTTCCCTTTAGGTTTTACCCCAACAATGTTTTCATTAGTTTCGCTCACTCTCGAAATCAAGCATTTTACAGCAGGTTGGAGCAGCCTGCATCTCAGCACAGGAATAAGGTAGGGAAGAATTCTAAGGATCATTTTGACTGCCTCCAGAAGTTAGATCAGATGGCAAATTGGATTTGGTGCTAGGTCTTTCCCTTTAGGTTTTACCCCAACAATGTTTTCAATAGTTTTGCTCACTCTCGAAATCAAGCATTTTACAGCAGGTTGGAGCAGCCTGTATCTCAGCACAGGAATAAGGTAGGGAAGAATTCAAATGCTCATTTTGACTGCCTCCAGAAGTTAGATCAGATGGCAAATTGGATTTGGTGCTAGGTCTTTCCCTTTAGGTTTTACCCCAACAATATTTTCATTAGTTTCGCTCACTCTCGAAATCAAGCATTTTACAGCAGGTTGGAGCAGCCTGTATCTCAGCACAGGAATAAGGTAGGGAAGAATTCTAAGGCTCATTTTGACTGCCTCCAGAAGTTAGATCAGATGGCAAATTGGATTTGGTGCTAGGTCTTTCCCTTTAGGTTTTACCCCAACAATGTTTTCATTAGTTTCGCTCACTCTCGAAATCAAGCATTTTACAGCAGGTTGGAGCAGCCTGTATCTCAGCACAGGAATAAGGTAGGGAAGAATTCTAAGGCTCATTTTGACTGCCTCCAGAAGTTAGATCAGATGGCAAATTGGATTTGGTGCTAGGTCTTTCCCTTTAGGTTTTACCCCAACAATGTTTTCATTAGTTTCGCTCACTCTCGAAATCAAGCATTTTACAGCAGGTTGGAGCAGCCTGTATCTCAGCACAGGAATAAGGTAGGGAAGAATTCTAAGGCTCATTTTGACTGCCTCCAGAAGTTAGATCAGATGGCAATTTGGATTTGGTGCTAGGTCTTTCCCTTTAGGTTTTACCCCAACAATGTTTTCATTAGTTTCGCTCACTCTCGAAATCAAGCATTTTACAGCAGGTTGGAGCAGCCTGTATCTCAGCACAGGAATAAGGTAGGGAAGAATTCTAAGGCTCATTTTGACTGCCTCCAGAAGTTAGATCAGATGGCAAATTGGATTTGGTGCTAGGTCTTTCCCTTTAGGTTTTACCCCAACAATGTTTTCATTAGTTTCGCTCACTCTCGAAATCAAGCATTTTACAGCAGGTTGGAGCAGCCTGTATCTCAGCACAGGAATAAGGTAGGGAAGAATTCTAAGGCTCATTTTGACTGCCTCCAGAAGTTAGATCAGATGGCAAATTCGATTTGGTGCTAGGTCTTTCCCTTTAGGTTTTACCCCAACAATGTTTTCATTAGTTTCGCTCACTCTCGAAATCAAGCATTTTACAGCAGGTTGGAGCAGCCTGTATCTCAGCACAGGAATAAGGTAGGGAAGAATTCTAAGGCTCATTTTGACTGCCTCCAGATGTTAGATCAGATGGCAAATTGGATTTGGTGCTAGGTCTTTCCCTTTAGGTTTTACCCCAACAATGTTTTCATTAGTTTCGCTCACTCTCGAAATCAAGCATTTTACAGCAGGTTGGAGCAGCCTGTATCTCAGCACAGGAATAAGGTAGGGAAGAATTCAAATGCTCATTTTGACTGCCTCCAGAAGTTAGATCAGATGGCAAATTGGATTTGGTGCTAGGTCTTTCCCTTTAGGTTTTACCCCAACAATGTTTTCATTAGTTTCGCTCACTCTCGAAATCAAGCATTTTACAGCAGGTTGGAGCAGCCTGTATCTCAGCACAGGAATAAGGTAGGGAAGAATTCAAATGCTCATTTTGACTGCCTCCAGAAGTTAGATCAGATGGCAAATTGGATTTGGTGCTAGGTCTTTCCCTTTAGGTTTTACCCCAACAATGTTTTCATTAGTTTCGCTCACTCTCGAAATCAAGCATTTTACAGCAGGTTGGAGCAGCCTGTATCTCAGCACAGGAATAAGGTAGGGAAGAATTCTAAGGATCATTTTGACTGCCTCCAGAAGTTAGATCAGATGGCAAATTGGATTTGGTGCTAGGTCTTTCCCTTTAGGTTTTACCCCAACAATGTTTTCATTAGTTTCGCTCACTCTCGAAATCAAGCATTTTACAGCAGGTTGGAGCAGCCTGTATCTCAGCACAGGAATAAGGTAGGGAAGAATTATAAGGCTCATTTTGACTGCCTCCAGAAGTTAGATCAGATGGCAAATTGGATTTGGTGCTAGGTCTTTCCCTTTAGGTTTTACCCCAACAATGTTTTCATTAGTTTCGCTCACTCTCGAAATCAAGCATTTTACAGCAGGTTGGAGCAGCCTGTATCTCAGCACAGGAATAAGGTAGGGAAGAATTCTAAGGCTCATTTTGACTGCCTCCAGAAGTTAGATCAGATGGCAAATTGGATTTGGTGCTAGGTCTTTCCCTTTAGGTTTTACCCCAACAATGTTTTCATTAGTTTCGCTCACTCTCGAAATCAAGCATTTTACAGCAGGTTGGAGCAGCCTGTATCTCAGCACAGGAATAAGGTAGGGAAGAATTCTAAGGATCATTTTGACTGCCTCCAGAAGTTAGATCAGATGGCAAATTGGATTTGGTGCTAGGTCTTTCCCTTTAGGTTTTACCCCAACAATGTTTTCATTAGTTTCGCTCACTCTCGAAATCAAGCATTTTACAGCAGGTTGGAGCAGCCTGTATCTCAGCACAGGAATAAGGTAGGGAAGAATTCTAAGGCTCATTTTGACTGCCTCCAGAAGTTAGATCAGATGGCAAATTGGATTTGGTGCTAGGTCTTTCCCTTTAGGTTTTACCCCAACAATGTTTTCATTAGTTTCGCTCACTCTCGAAATCAAGCATTTTACAGCAGGTTGGAGCAGCCTGTATCTCAGCACAGGAATAAGGTAGGGAAGAATTCTAAGGCTCATTTTGACTGCCTCCAGAAGTTAGATCAGATGGCAAATTGGATTTGGTGCTAGGTCTTTCCCTTTAGGTTTTACCCCAACAATGTTTTCATTAGTTTCGCTCACTCTCGAAATCAAGCATTTTACAGCAGGTTGGAGCAGCCTGTATCTCAGCACAGGAATAAGGTAGGGAAGAATTCTAAGGATCATTTTGACTGCCTCCAGAAGTTAGATCAGATGGCAAATTGGATTTGGTGCTAGGTCTTTCCCTTTAGGTTTTACCCCAACAATGTTTTCATTAGTTTCGCTCACTCTCGAAATCAAGCATTTTACAGCAGGTTGGAGCAGCCTGTATCTCAGCACAGGAATAAAGTAGGGAAGAATTCTAAGGCTCATTTTGACTGCCTCCAGAAGTTAGATCAGATGGCAAATTGGATTTGGTGCTAGGTCTTTCCCTTTAGGTTTTACCCCAACAATGTTTTCATTAGTTTCGCTCACTCTCGAAATCAAGCATTTTACAGCAGGTTGGAGCAGCCTGTATCTCAGCACAGGAATAAGGTAGGGAAGAATTCTAAGGCTCATTTTGACTGCCTCCAGAAGTTAGATCAGATGGCAAATTGGATTTGGTGCTAGGTCTTTCCCTTTAGGTTTTACCCCAACAATGTTTTCATTAGTTTCGCTCACTCTCGAAATCAAGCATTTTACAGCAGGTTGGAGCAGCCTGTATCTCAGCACAGGAATAAGGTAGGGAAGAATTCTAAGGCTCATTTTGACTGCCTCCAGAAGTTAGATCAGATGGCAAATTGGATTTGGTGCTAGGTCTTTCCCTTTAGGTTTTACCCCAACAATGTTTTCATTAGTTTCGCTCACTCTCGAAATCAAGCATTTTACAGCAGGTTGGAGCAGCCTGTATCTCAGCACAGGAATAAGGTAGGGAAGAATTCTAAGGATCATTTTGACTGCCTCCAGAAGTTAGATCAGATGGCAAATTGGATTTGGTGCTAGGTCTTTCCCTTTAGGTTTTACCCCAACAATGTTTTCAATAGTTTTGCTCACTCTCGAAATCAAGCATTTTACAGCAGGTTGGAGCAGCCTGTATCTCAGCACAGGAATAAGGTAGGGAAGAATTCAAATGCTCATTTTGACTGCCTCCAGAAGTTAGATCAGATGGCAAATTGGATTTGGTGCTAGGTCTTTCCCTTTAGGTTTTACCCCAACAATATTTTCATTAGTTTCGCTCACTCTCGAAATCAAGCATTTTACAGCAGGTTGGAGCAGCCTGTATCTCAGCACAGGAATAAGGTAGGGAAGAATTCTAAGGCTCATTTTGACTGCCTCCAGAAGTTAGATCAGATGGCAAATTGGATTTGGTGCTAGGTCTTTCCCTTTAGGTTTTACCCCAACAATGTTTTCATTAGTTTCGCTCACTCTCGAAATCAAGCATTTTACAGCAGGTTGGAGCAGCCTGTATCTCAGCACAGGAATAAGGTAGGGAAGAATTCTAAGGCTCATTTTGACTGCCTCCAGAAGTTAGATCAGATGGCAAATTGGATTTGGTGCTAGGTCTTTCCCTTTAGGTTTTACCCCAACAATGTTTTCATTAGTTTCGCTCACTCTCGAAATCAAGCATTTTACAGCAGGTTGGAGCAGCCTGTATCTCAGCACAGGAATAAGGTAGGGAAGAATTCTAAGGCTCATTTTGACTGCCTCCAGAAGTTAGATCAGATGGCAAATTGGATTTGGTGCTAGGTCTTTCCCTTTAGGTTTTACCCCAACAATGTTTTCATTAGTTTCGCTCACTCTCGAAATCAAGCATTTTACAGCAGGTTGGAGCAGCCTGTATCTCAGCACAGGAATAAGGTAGGGAAGAATTCAAATGCTCATTTTGACTGCCTCCAGAAGTTAGATCAGATGGCAAATTGGATTTGGTGCTAGGTCTTTCCCTTTAGGTTTTACCCCAACAATGTTTTCATTAGTTTCGCTCACTCTCGAAATCAAGCATTTTACAGCAGGTTGGAGCAGCCTGCATCTCAGCACAGGAATAAGGTAGGGAAGAATTCTAAGGATCATTTTGACTGCCTCCAGAAGTTAGATCAGATGGCAAATTGGATTTGGTGCTAGGTCTTTCCCTTTAGGTTTTACCCCAACAATGTTTTCAATAGTTTTGCTCACTCTCGAAATCAAGCATTTTACAGCAGGTTGGAGCAGCCTGTATCTCAGCACAGGAATAAGGTAGGGAAGAATTCAAATGCTCATTTTGACTGCCTCCAGAAGTTAGATCAGATGGCAAATTGGATTTGGTGCTAGGTCTTTCCCTTTAGGTTTTACCCCAACAATATTTTCATTAGTTTCGCTCACTCTCGAAATCAAGCATTTTACAGCAGGTTGGAGCAGCCTGTATCTCAGCACAGGAATAAGGTAGGGAAGAATTCTAAGGCTCATTTTGACTGCCTCCAGAAGTTAGATCAGATGGCAAATTGGATTTGGTGCTAGGTCTTTCCCTTTAGGTTTTACCCCAACAATGTTTTCATTAGTTTCGCTCACTCTCGAAATCAAGCATTTTACAGCAGGTTGGAGCAGCCTGTATCTCAGCACAGGAATAAGGTAGGGAAGAATTCTAAGGCTCATTTTGACTGCCTCCAGAAGTTAGATCAGATGGCAAATTGGATTTGGTGCTAGGTCTTTCCCTTTAGGTTTTACCCCAACAATGTTTTCATTAGTTTCGCTCACTCTCGAAATCAAGCATTTTACAGCAGGTTGGAGCAGCCTGTATCTCAGCACAGGAATAAGGTAGGGAAGAATTCTAAGGCTCATTTTGACTGCCTCCAGAAGTTAGATCAGATGGCAAATTGGATTTGGTGCTAGGTCTTTCCCTTTAGGTTTTACCCCAACAATGTTTTCATTAGTTTCGCTCACTCTCGAAATCAAGCATTTTACAGCAGGTTGGAGCAGCCTGTATCTCAGCACAGGAATAAGGTAGGGAAGAATTCTAAGGATCATTTTGACTGCCTCCAGAAGTTAGATCAGATGGCAAATTGGATTTGGTGCTAGGTCTTTCCCTTTAGGTTTTACCCCAACAATGTTTTCATTAGTTTCGCTCACTCTCGAAATCAAGCATTTTACAGCAGGTTGGAGCAGCCTGTATCTCAGCACAGGAATAAGGTAGGGAAGAATTCTAAGGCTCATTTTGACTGCCTCCAGAAGTTAGATCAGATGGCAAATTGGATTTGGTGCTAGGTCTTTCCCTTTAGGTTTTACCCCAACAATGTTTTCATTAGTTTCGCTCACTCTCGAAATCAAGCATTTTACAGCAGGTTGGAGCAGCCTGTATCTCAGCACAGGAATAAGGTAGGGAAGAATTCTAAGGCTCATTTTGACTGCCTCCAGAAGTTAGATCAGATGGCAAATTGGATTTGGTGCTAGGTCTTTCCCTTTAGGTTTTACCCCAACAATGTTTTCATTAGTTTCGCTCACTCTCGAAATCAAGCATTTTACAGCAGGTTGGAGCAGCCTGTATCTCAGCACAGGAATAAGGTAGGGAAGAATTCAAATGCTCATTTTGACTGCCTCCAGAAGTTAGATCAGATGGCAAATTGGATTTGGTGCTAGGTCTTTCCCTTTAGGTTTTACCCCAACAATGTTTTCATTAGTTTCGCTCACTCTCGAAATCAAGCATTTTACAGCAGGTTGGAGCAGCCTGTATCTCAGCACAGGAATAAGGTAGGGAAGAATTCTAAGGATCATTTTGACTGCCTCCAGAAGTTAGATCAGATGGCAAATTGGATTTGGTGCTAGGTCTTTCCCTTTAGGTTTTACCCCAACAATGTTTTCATTAGTTTCGCTCACTCTCGAAATCAAGCATTTTACAGCAGGTTGGAGCAGCCTGTATCTCAGCACAGGAATAAGGTAGGGAAGAATTCTAAGGCTCATTTTGACTGCCTCCAGAAGTTAGATCAGATGGCAAATTGGATTTGGTGCTAGGTCTTTCCCTTTAGGTTTTACCCCAACAATGTTTTCATTAGTTTCGCTCACTCTCGAAATCAAGCATTTTACAGCAGGTTGGAGCAGCCTGTATCTCAGCACAGGAATAAGGTAGGGAAGAATTCTAAGGATCATTTTGACTGCCTCCAGAAGTTAGATCAGATGGCAAATTGGATTTGGTGCTAGGTCTTTCCCTTTAGGTTTTACCCCAACAATGTTTTCATTAGTTTCGCTCACTCTCGAAATCAAACATTTTACAGCAGGTTGGAGCAGCCTGTATCTCAGCACAGGAATAAGGTAGGGAAGAATTCTAAGGCTCATTTTGACTGCCTCCAGAAGTTAGATCAGATGGCAAATTGGATTTGGTGCTAGGTCTTTCCCTTTAGGTTTTACCCCAACAATGTTTTCATTAGTTTCGCTCACTCTCGAAATCAAGCATTTTACAGCAGGTTGGAGCAGCCTGTATCTCAGCACAGGAATAAGGTAGGGAAGAATTCAAATGCTCATTTTGACTGCTTCCAGAAGTTAGATCAGATGGCAAATTGGATTTGGTGCTAGGTCTTTCCCTTTAGGTTTTACCCCAACAATGTTTTCATTAGTTTCGCTCACTCTCGAAATCAAGCATTTTACAGCAGGTTGGAGCAGCCTGTATCTCAGCACAGGAATAAGGTAGGGAAGAATTCAAATGCTCATTTTGACTGCCTCCAGAAGTTAGATCAGATGGCAAATTGGATTTGGTGCTAGGTCTTTCCCTTTAGGTTTTACCCCAACAATGTTTTCATTAGTTTCGCTCACTCTCGAAATCAAGCATTTTACAGCAGGTTGGAGCAGCCTGTATCTCAGCACAGGAATAAGGTAGGGAAGAATTCTAAGGCTCATTTTGACTGCCTCCAGAAGTTAGATCAGATGGCAAATTGGATTTGGTGCTAGGTCTTTCCCTTTAGGTTTTACCCCAACAATGTTTTCATTAGTTTCGCTCACTCTCGAAATCAAGCATTTTACAGCAGGTTGGAGCAGCCTGTATCTCAGCACAGGAATAAGGTAGGGAAGAATTCTAAGGCTCATTTTGACTGCCTCCAGAAGTTAGATCAGATGGCAAATTGGATTTGGTGCTAGGTCTTTCCCTTGAGGTTTTACCCCAACAATGTTTTCATTAGTTTCGCTCACTCTCGAAATCAAGCATTTTACAGCAGGTTGGAGCAGCCTGTATCTCAGCACAGGAATAAGGTAGGGAAGAATTATAAGGCTCATTTTGACTGCCTCCAGAAGTTAGATCAGATGGCAAATTGGATTTGGTGCTAGGTCTTTCCCTTTAGGTTTTACCCCAACAATGTTTTCATTAGTTTCGCTCACTCTCGAAATCAAGCATTTTACAGCAGGTTGGAGCAGCCTGTATCTCAGCACAGGAATAAGGTAGGGAAGAATTATAAGGCTCATTTTGACTGCCTCCAGAAGTTAGATCAGATGGCAAATTGGATTTGGTGCTAGGTCTTTCCCTTTAGGTTTTACCCCAACAATGTTTTCATTAGTTTCGCTCACTCACGAAATCAAGCATTTTACAGCAGGTTGGAGCAGCCTGTATCTCAGCACAGGAATAAGGTAGGGAAGAATTCTAAGGCTCATTTTGACTGCCTCCAGAAGTTAGATCAGATGGCAAATTGGATTTGGTGCTAGGTCTTTCCCTTTAGGTTTTACCCCAACAATGTTTTCATTAGTTTCGCTCACTCTCGAAATCAAGCATTTTACAGCAGGTTGGAGCAGCCTGTATCTCAGCACAGGAATAAGGTAGGGAAGAATTCTAAGGATCATTTTGACTGCCTCCAGAAGTTAGATCAGATGGCAAATTGGATTTGGTGCTAGGTCTTTCCCTTTAGGTTTTACCCCAACAATGTTTTCATTAGTTTCGCTCACTCTCGAAATCAAGCATTTTACAGCAGGTTGGAGCAGCCTGTATCTCAGCACAGGAATAAGGTAGGGAAGAATTCTAAGGCTCATTTTGACTGCCTCCAGAAGTTAGATCAGATGGCAAATTGGATTTGGTGCTAGGTCTTTCCCTTTAGGTTTTACCCCAACAATGTTTTCATTAGTTTCGCTCACTCTCGAAATCAAGCATTTTACAGCAGGTTGGAGCAGCCTGTATCTCAGCACAGGAATAAGGTAGGGAAGAATTCTAAGGCTCATTTTGACTGCCTCCAGAAGTTAGATCAGATGGCAAATTGGATTTGGTGCTAGGTCTTTCCCTTGAGGTTTTACCCCAACAATGTTTTCATTAGTTTCGCTCACTCTCGAAATCAAGCATTTTACAGCAGGTTGGAGCAGCCTGTATCTCAGCACAGGAATAAGGTAGGGAAGAATTCTAAGGATCATTTTGACTGCCTCCAGAAGTTAGATCAGATGGCAAATTGGATTTGGTGCTAGGTCTTTCCCTTTAGGTTTTACCCCAACAATGTTTTCAATAGTTTTGCTCACTCTCGAAATCAAGCATTTTACAGCAGGTTGGAGCAGCCTGTATCTCAGCACAGGAATAAGGTAGGGAAGAATTCAAATGCTCATTTTGACTGCCTCCAGAAGTTAGATCAGATGGCAAATTGGATTTGGTGCTAGGTCTTTCCCTTTAGGTTTTACCCCAACAATATTTTCATTAGTTTCGCTCACTCTCGAAATCAAGCATTTTACAGCAGGTTGGAGCAGCCTGTATCTCAGCACAGGAATAAGGTAGGGAAGAATTCTAAGGCTCATTTTGACTGCCTCCAGAAGTTAGATCAGATGGCAAATTGGATTTGGTGCTAGGTCTTTCCCTTTAGGTTTTACCCCAACAATGTTTTCATTAGTTTCGCTCACTCTCGAAATCAAGCATTTTACAGCAGGTTGGAGCAGCCTGTATCTCAGCACAGGAATAAGGTAGGGAAGAATTCTAAGGCTCATTTTGACTGCCTCCAGAAGTTAGATCAGATGGCAAATTGGATTTGGTGCTAGGTCTTTCCCTTTAGGTTTTACCCCAACAATGTTTTCATTAGTTTCGCTCACTCTCGAAATCAAGCATTTTACAGCAGGTTGGAGCAGCCTGTATCTCAGCACAGGAATAAGGTAGGGAAGAATTCTAAGGCTCATTTTGACTGCCTCCAGAAGTTAGATCAGATGGCAAATTGGATTTGGTGCTAGGTCTTTCCCTTTAGGTTTTACCCCAACAATGTTTTCATTAGTTTCGCTCACTCTCGAAATCAAGCATTTTACAGCAGGTTGGAGCAGCCTGTATCTCAGCACAGGAATAAGGTAGGGAAGAATTCAAATGCTCATTTTGACTGCCTCCAGAAGTTAGATCAGATGGCAAATTGGATTTGGTGCTAGGTCTTTCCCTTTAGGTTTTACCCCAACAATGTTTTCATTAGTTTCGCTCACTCTCGAAATCAAGCATTTTACAGCAGGTTGGAGCAGCCTGTATCTCAGCACAGGAATAAGGTAGGGAAGAATTCTAAGGATCATTTTGACTGCCTCCAGAAGTTAGATCAGATGGCAAATTGGATTTGGTGCTAGGTCTTTCCCTTTAGGTTTTACCCCAACAATGTTTTCAATAGTTTTTTCTCACTCTCGAAATCAAGCATTTTACAGCAGGTTGGAGCAGCCTGTATCTCAGCACAGGAATAAGGTAGGGAAGAATTCTAAGGCTCATTTTGACTGCCTCCAGAAGTTAGATCAGATGGCAAATTGGATTTGGTGCTAGGTCTTTCCCTTTAGGTTTTACCCCAACAATATTTTCATTAGTTTCGCTCACTCTCGAAATCAAGCATTTTACAGCAGGTTGGAGCAGCCTGTATCTCAGCACAGGAATAAGGTAGGGAAGAATTCTAAGGCTCATTTTGACTGCCTCCAGAAGTTAGATCAGATGGCAAATTGGATTTGGTGCTAGGTCTTTCCCTTTAGGTTTTACCCCAACAATGTGTTCATTAGTTTCGCTCACTCTCGAAATCAAGCATTTTACAGCAGGTTGGAGCAGCCTGTATCTCAGCACAGGAATAAGGTAGGGAAGAATTCTAAGGATCATTTTGACTGCCTCCAGAAGTTAGATCAGATGGCAAATTGGATTTGGTGCTAGGTCTTTCCCTTTAGGTTTTACCCCAACAATGTTTTCATTAGTTTCGCTCACTCTCGAAATCAAGCATTTTACAGCAGGTTGGAGCAGCCTGTATCTCAGCACAGGAATAAGGTAGGGAAGAATTCTAAGGCTCATTTTGACTGCCTCCAGAAGTTAGATCAGATGGCAAATTGGATTTGGTGCTAGGTCTTTCCCTTTAGGTTTTACCCTAACAATGTTTTCATTAGTTTCGCTCACTCTCGAAATCAAGCATTTTACAGCAGGTTGGAGCAGCCTGTATCTCAGCACAGGAATAAGGTAGGGAAGAATTCAAAGGCTCATTTTGACTGCCTCCAGAAGTTAGATCAGATGGCAAATTGGATTTGGTGCTAGGTCTTTCCCTTTAGGTTTTACCCCAACAATGTTTTCATTAGTTTCGCTCACTCTCGAAATCAAGCATTTTACAGCAGGTTGGAGCAGCCTGTATCTCAGCACAGGAATAAGGTAGGGAAGAATTCTAAGGATCATTTTGACTGCCTCCAGAAGTTAGATCAGATGGCAAATTGGATTTGGTGCTAGGTCTTTCCCTTTAGGTTTTACCCCAACAATGTTTTCAATAGTTTTGCTCACTCTCGAAATCAAGCATTTTGCAGCAGGTTGGAGCAGCCTGTATCTCAGCACAGGAATAAGGTAGGGAAGAATTCAAATGCTCATTTTGACTGCCTCCAGAAGTTAGATCAGATGGCAAATTGGATTTGGTGCTAGGTCTTTCCCTTTAGGTTTTACCCCAACAATGTTTTCATTAGTTTCGCTCACTCTCGAAATCAAGCATTTTTACAGCAGGTTGGAGCAGCCTGTATCTCAGCACAGGAATAAGGTAGGGAAGAATTCTAAGGCTCATTTTGACTGCCTCCAGAAGTTAGATCAGATGGCAAATTGGATTTGGTGCTAGGTCTTTCCCTTTAGGTTTTACCCCAACAATGTTTTCATTAGTTTCGCTCACTCTCGAAATCAAGCATTTTACAGCAGGTTGGAGCAGCCTGTATCTCAGCACAGGAATAAGGTAGGGAAGAATTCTAAGGATCATTTTGACTGCCTCCAGAAGTTAGATCAGATGGCAAATTGGATTTGGTGCTAGGTCTTTCCCTTTAGGTTTTACCCCAACAATGTTTTCTTAGTTTCGCTCACTCTCGAAATCAAGCATTTTACAGCAGGTTGGAGCAGCCTGTATCTCAGCACAGGAATAAGGTAGGGAAGAATTCTAAGGCTCATTTTGACTGCCTCCAGAAGTTAGATCAGATGGCAAATTGGATTTGGTGCTAGGTCTTTCCCTTTAGGTTTTACCCCAACAATGTTTTCATTAGTTTCGCTCACTCTCGAAATCAAGCATTTTACAGCAGGTTGGAGCAGCCTGTATCTCAGCACAGGAATAAGGTAGGGAAGAATTCTAAGGCTCATTTTGACTGCCTCCAGAAGTTAGATCAGATGGCAAATTGGATTTGGTGCTAGGTCTTTCCCTTTAGGTTTTACCCCAACAATGTTTTCATTAGTTTCGCTCACTCTCGAAATCAAGCATTTTACAGCAGGTTGGAGCAGCCTGTATCTCAGCACAGGAATAAGGTAGGGAAGAATTCTAAGGATCATTTTGACTGCCTCCAGAAGTTAGATCAGATGGCAAATTGGATTTGGTGCTAGGTCTTTCCCTTTAGGTTTTACCCCAACAATGTTTTCATTAGTTTCGCTCACTCTCGAAATCAAGCATTTTACAGCAGGTTGGAGCAGCCTGTATCTCAGCACAGGAATAAGGTAGGGAAGAATTCTAAGGCTCATTTTGACTGCCTCCAGAAGTTAGATCAGATGGCAAATTGGATTTGGTGCTAGGTCTTTCCCTTTAGGTTTTACCCCAACAATGTTTTCATTAGTTTCGCTCACTCTCGAAATCAAGCATTTTACAGCAGGTTGGAGCAGCCTGTATCTCAGCACAGGAATAAGGTAGGGAAGAATTCTAAGGATCATTTTGACTGCCTCCAGAAGTTAGATCAGATGGCAAATTGGATTTGGTGCTAGGTCTTTCCCTTTAGGTTTTACCCCAACAATGTTTTCATTAGTTTCGCTCACTCTCCGAAATCAAGCATTTTACAGCAGGTTGAAGCAGCCTGTATCTCAGCACAGGAATAAGGTAGGGAAGAATTCTAAGGCTCATTTTGACTGCCTCCAGAAGTTAGATCAGATGGCAAATTGGATTTGGTGCTAGGTCTTTCCCTTTAGGTTTTACCCCAACAATGTTTTCATTAGTTTTGCTCACTCTCGAAATCAAGCATTTTACAGCAGGTTGGAGCAGCCTGTATCTCAGCACAGGAATAAGGTAGGGAAGAATTCTAAGGCTCATTTTGACTGCCTCCAGAAGTTAGATCAGATGGCAAATTGGATTTGGTGCTAGGTCTTTCCCTTTAGGTTTTACCCCAACAATGTTTTCATTAGTTTCGCTCACTCTCGAAATCAAGCATTTTACAGCAGGTTGGAGCAGCCTGTATCTCAGCACAGGAATAAGGTAGGGAAGAATTCTAAGGCTCATTTTGACTGCCTCCAGAAGTTAGATCAGATTGCAAATTGGATTTGGTGCTAGGTCTTTCCCCTTTAGGTTTTACCCCAACAATGTTTTCATTAGTTTCGCTCACTCTCGAAATCAAGCATTTTACAGCAGGTTGGAGGCAGCCTGTATCTCAGCACAGGAATAAGGTAGGGAAGAATTCTAAGGCTCATTTTGACTGCCTCCAGAAGTTAGATCAGATGGCAAATTGGATTTGGTGCTAGGTCTTTCCCTTTAGGTTTTACCCCAACAATGTTTTCATTAGTTTCGCTCACTCTCGAAATCAAGCATTTACAGCAGGTTGGAGCAGCCTGTATCTCAGCACAGGAATAAGGTAGGGAAGAATTCTAAGGATCATTTTGACTGCCTCCAGAAGTTAGATCAGATGGCAAATTGGATTTGGTGCTAGGTCTTTCCCTTTAGGTTTTACCCCAACAATGTTTTCATTAGTTTCGCTCACTCTCGAAATCAAGCATTTTACAGCAGGTTGAAGCAGCCTGTATCTCAGCACAGGAATAAGGTAGGGAAGAATTCTAAGGCTCATTTTGACTGCCTCCAGAAGTTAGATCAGATGGCAAATTGGATTTGGTGCTAGGTCTTTCCCTTTAGGTTTTACCCCAACAATGTTTTCATTAGTTTTGCTCACTCTCGAAATCAAGCATTTTACAGCAGGTTGGAGCAGCCTGTATCTCAGCACAGGAATAAGGTAGGGAAGAATTCTAAGGCTCATTTTGACTGCCTCCAGAAGTTAGATCAGATGGCAAATTGGATTTGGTGCTAGGTCTTTCCCTTTAGGTTTTACCCCAACAATGTTTTCATTAGTTTCGCTCACTCTCGAAATCAAGCATTTTACAGCAGGTTGGAGCAGCCTGTATCTCAGCACAGGAATAAGGTAGGGAAGAATTCTAAGGCTCATTTTGACTGCCTCCAGAAGTTAGATCAGATGGCAAATTGGATTTGGTGCTAGGTCTTTCCCTTTAGGTTTTACCCCAACAATGTTTTCACTAGTTTCGCTCACTCTCGAAATCAAGCATTTTACAGCAGGTTGGAGCAGCCTGTATCTCAGCACAGGAATAAGGTAGGGAAGAATTCTAAGGCTCATTTTGACTGCCTCCAGAAGTTAGATCAGATGGCAAATTGGATTTGGTGCTAGGTCTTTCCCTTTAGGTTTTACCCCAACAATGTTTTCATTAGTTTCGCTCACTCTCGAAATCAAGCATTTTACAGCAGGTTGGAGCAGCCTGTATCTCAGCACAGGAATAAGGTAGGGAAGAATTCTAAGGATCATTTTGACTGCCTCCAGAAGTTAGATCAGATGGCAAATTGGATTTGGTGCTAGGTCTTTCCCTTTAGGTTTTACCCCAACAATGTTTTCATTAGTTTCGCTCACTCTCGAAATCAAGCATTTTACAGCAGGTTGGAGCAGCCTGTATCTCAGCACAGGAATAAGGTAGGGAAGAATTCTAAGGCTCATTTTGACTGCCTCCAGAAGTTAGATCAGATGGCAAATTGGATTTGGTGCTAGGTCTTTCCCTTTAGGTTTTACCCCAACAATGTTTTCATTAGTTTCGCTCACTCTCGAAATCAAGCATTTTACAGCAGGTTGGAGCAGCCTGTATCTCAGCACAGGAATAAGGTAGGGAAGAATTCTAAGGCTCATTTTGACTGCCTCCAGAAGTTAGATCAGATGGCAAATTGGATTTGGTGCTAGGTCTTTCCCTTTAGGTTTTACCCCAACAATGTTTTCATTAGTTTCGCTCACTCTCGAAATCAAGCATTTTACAGCAGGTTGGAGCAGCCTGTATCTCAGCACAGGAATAAGGTAGGGAAGAATTCTAAGGCTCATTTTGACTGCCTCCAGAAGTTAGATCAGATGGCAAATTGGATTTGGTGCTAGGTCTTTCCCTTTAGGTTTTACCCCAACAATGTTTTCATTAGTTTCGCTCACTCTCGAAATCAAGCATTTTACAGCAGGTTGGAGCAGCCTGTATCTCAGCACAGGAATAAGGTAGGGAAGAATTCTAAGGCTCATTTTGACTGCCTCCAGAAGTTAGATCAGATGGCAAATTGGATTTGGTGCTAGGTCTTTCCCTTTAGGTTTTACCCCAACAATGTTTTCATTAGTTTCGCTCACTCTCGAAATCAAGCATTTTACAGCAGGTTGGAGCAGCCTGTATCTCAGCACAGGAATAAGGTAGGGAAGAATTCTAAGGCTCATTTTGACTGCCTCCAGAAGTTAGATCAGATGGCAAATTGGATTTGGTGCTAGGTCTTTCCCTTTAGGTTTTTACCCCAACAATGTTTTCATTAGTTTCGCTCACTCTCGAAATCAAGCATTTTACAGCAGGTTGGAGCAGCCTGTATCTCAGCACAGGAATAAGGTAGGGAAGAATTCTAAGGCTCATTTTGACTGCCTCCAGAAGTTAGATCAGATGGCAAATTGGATTTGGTGCTAGGTCTTTCCCTTTAGGTTTTACCCCAACAATGTTTTCATTAGTTTCGCTCACTCTCGAAATCAAGCATTTTACAGCAGGTTGGAGCAGCCTGTATCTCAGCACAGGAATAAGGTAGGGAAGAATTCTAAGGCTCATTTTGACTGCCTCCAGAAGTTAGATCAGATTGCAAATTGGATTTGGTGCTAGGTCTTTCCCTTTAGGTTTTACCCCAACAATGTTTTCATTAGTTTCGCTCACTCTCGAAATCAAGCATTTTACAGCAGGTTGGAGACGCCTGTATCTCAGCACAGGAATAAGGTAGGGAAGAATTCTAAGGCTCATTTTGACTGCCTCCAGAAGTTAGATCAGATGGCAAATTGGATTTGGTGCTAGGTCTTTCCCTTTAGGTTTTACCCCAACAATGTTTTCATTAGTTTCGCTCACTCTCGAAATCAAGCATTTTACAGCAGGTTGGAGCAGCCTGTATCTCAGCACAGGAATAAGGTAGGGAAGAATTCTAAGGCTCATTTTGACTGCCTCCAGAAGTTAGATCAGATGGCAAATTGGATTTGGTGCTAGGTCTTTCCCTTTAGGTTTTACCCCAACAATGTTTTCATTAGTTTCGCTCACTCTCGAAATCAAGCATTTTACAGCAGGTTGGAGCAGCCTGTATCTCAGCACAGGAATAAGGTAGGGAAGAATTCAAAGGCTCATTTTGACTGCCTCCAGAAGTTAGATCAGATGGCAAATTGGATTTGGTGCTAGGTCTTTCCCTTTAGGTTTTACCCCAACAATGTTTTCATTAGTTTCGCTCACTCTCGAAATCAAGCATTTTACAGCAGGTTGGAGCAGCCTGTATCTCAGCACAGGAATAAGGTAGGGAAGAATTCTAAGGCTCATTTTGACTGCCTCCAGAAGTTAGATCAGATGGCAAATTGGATTTGGTGCTAGGTCTTTCCCTTTAGGTTTTACCCCAACAATGTTTTCATTAGTTTCGCTCACTCTCGAAATCAAGCATTTTACAGCAGGTTGGAGCAGCCTGTATCTCAGCACAGGAATAAGGTAGGGAAGAATTCTAAGGCTCATTTTGACTGCCTCCAGAAGTTAGATCAGATGGCAAATTGGATTTGGTGCTAGGTCTTTCCCTTTAGGTTTTACCCCAACAATGTTTTCATTAGTTTCGCTCACTCTCGAAATCAAGCATTTTACAGCAGGTTGGAGCAGCCTGTATCTCAGCACAGGAATAAGGTAGGGAAGAATTCTAAGGATCATTTTGACAGCCTCCAGAAGTTAGATCAGATGGCAAATTGGATTTGGTGCTAGGTCTTTCCCTTTAGGTTTTACCCAACAATGTTTTCATTAGTTTCGCTCACTCTCGAAATCAAGCATTTTACAGCAGGTTGGAGCAGCCTGTATCTCAGCACAGGAATAAGGTAGGGAAGAATTCTAAGGCTCATTTTGACTGCCTCCAGAAGTTAGATCAGATGGCAAATTGGATTTGGTGCAAGGTCTTTCCCTTTAGGTTTTACCCCAACAATGTTTTCATTAGTTTCGCTCACTCTCGAAATCAAGCATTTTACAGCAGGTTGGAGCAGCCTGTATCTCAGCACAGGAATAAGGTTGGGAAGAATTCTAAGGATCATTTTGACTGCCTCCAGAAGTTAGATCAGATGGCAAATTGGATTTGGTGCTAGGTCTTTCCCCTTTAGGTTTTACCCCAACAATGTTTTCATTAGTTTCGCTCACTCTCGAAATCAAGCATTTTACAGCAGGTTGGAGCAGCCTGTATCTCAGCACAGGAATAAGGTAGGGAAGAATTCTAAGGCTCATTTTGACTGCCTCCAGAAGTTAGATCAGATGGCAAATTGGATTTGGTGCTAGGTCTTTCCCTTTAGGTTTTACCCCAACAATGTTTTCATTAGTTTCGCTCACTCTCGAAATCAAGCATTTTACAGCAGGTTGGAGCAGCCTGTATCTCAGCACAGGAATAAGGTAGGGAAGAATTCTAAGGATCATTTTGACTGCCTCCAGAAGTTAGATCAGATGGCAAATTGGATTTGGTGCTAGGTCTTTCCCCTTTAGGTTTTACCCCAACAATGTTTTCATTAGTTTCGCTCACTCTCGAAATCAAGCATTTTACAGCAGGTTGGAGCAGCCTGTATCTCAGCACAGGAATAAGGTAGGGAAGAATTCTAAGGCTCATTTTGACTGCCTCCAGAAGTTAGATCAGATGGCAAATTGGATTTGGTGCTAGGTCTTTCCCTTTAGGTTTTACCCCAACAATGTTTTCATTAGTTTCGCTCACTCTCGAAATCAAGCATTTTACAGCAGGTTGGAGCAGCCTGTATCTCAGCACAGGAATAAGGTAGGGAAGAATTCTAAGGCTCATTTTGACTGCCTCCAGAAGTTAGATCAGATGGCAAATTGGATTTGGTGCTAGGTCTTTCCTTTAGGTTTTACCCCAACAATGTTTTCATTAGTTTCGCTCACTCTCGAAATCAAGCATTTTACAGCAGGTTGGAGACGCCTGTATCTCAGCACAGGAATAAGGTAGGGAAGAAATTCTAAGGATCATTTTGACTGCCTCCAGAAGTTAGATCAGATGGCAAATTGGATTTGGTGCTAGGTCTTTCCCTTTAGGTTTTACCCCAACAATGTTTTCATTAGTTTCGCTCACTCTCGAAATCAAGCATTTTACAGCAGGTTGGAGCAGCCTGTATCTCAGCACAGGAATAAGGTAGGGAAGAATTCTAAGGATCATTTTGACTGCCTCCAGAAGTTAGATCAGATGGCAAATTGGATTTGGTGCTAGGTCTTTCCCTTTAGGTTTTACCCCAACAATGTTTTCATTAGTTTCGCTCACTCTCGAAATCAAGCATTTTACAGCAGGTTGGAGCAGCCTGTATCTCAGCACAGGAATAAGGTAGGGAAGAATTCTAAGGGCTCATTTTGACTGCCTCCAGAAGTTAGATCAGATGGCAAATTGGATTTGGTGCTAGGTCTTTCCCTTTAGGTTTTACCCCAACAATGTTTTCATTAGTTTCGCTCACTCTCGAAATCAAGCATTTTACAGCAGGTTGAAGCAGCCTGTATCTCAGCACAGGAATAAGGTAGGGAAGAATTCAAATGCTCATTTTGACTGCCTCCAGAAGTTAGATCAGATGGCAAATTGGATTTGGTGCTAGGTCTTTCCCTTTAGGTTTTACCCCAACAATGTTTTCATTAGTTTCGCTCACTCTCGAAATCAAGCATTTTACAGCAGGTTGGAGACGCCTGTATCTCAGCACAGGAATAAGGTAGGGAAGAATTCTAAGGCTCATTTTGACTGCCTCCAGAAGTTAGATCAGATGGCAAATTGGATTTGGTGCTAGGTCTTTCCCTTTAGGTTTTACCCCAACAATGTTTTCATTAGTTTCACTCACTCTCGAAATCAAGCATTTTACGGCAGGTTGGAGCAGCCTGTATCTCAGCACAGGAATAAGGTAGGGAAGAATTCTAAGGCTCATTTTGACTGCCTCCAGAAGTTAGATCAGATGGCAAATTGGATTTGGTGCTAGGTCTTTCCCTTTAGGTTTTACCCCAACAATGTTTTCATTAGTTTCGCTCACTCTCGAAATCAAGCATTTTACAGCAGGTTGGAGCAGCCTGTATCTCAGCACAGGAATAAGGTAGGGAAGAATTCAAATGCTCATTTTGACTGCCTCCAGAGTTAGATCAGATGGCAAATTGGATTTGGTGCTAGGTCTTTCCCTTTAGGTTTTACCCCAACAATGTTTTCATTAGTTTCGCTCACTCTCGAAATCAAGCATTTTACAGCAGGTTGGAGCAGCCTGTATCTCAGCACAGGAATAAGGTAGGGAAGAATTCTAAGGCTCATTTTGACTGCCTCCAGAAGTTAGATCAGATGGCAAATTGGATTTGGTGCTAGGTCTTTCCCTTTAGGTTTTACCCCAACAATGTTTTCATTAGTTTTGCTCACTCTCGAAATCAAGCATTTTACAGCAGGTTGGAGCAGCCTGTATCTCAGCACAGGAATAAGGTAGGGAAGAATTCTAAGGCTCATTTTGACTGCCTCCAGAAGTTAGATCAGATGGCAAATTGGATTTGGTGCTAGGTCTTTCCCTTTAGGTTTTACCCCAACAATGTTTTCATTAGTTTCGCTCACTCTCGAAATCAAGCATTTTACAGCAGGTTGGAGCAGCTTGTATCTCAGCACAGGAATAAGGTAGGGAAGAATTCTAAGGCTCATTTTGACTGCCTCCAGAAGTTAGATCAGATGGCAAATTGGATTTGGTGCTAGGTCTTTCCCTTTAGGTTTTACCCCAACAATGTTTTCATTAGTTTCGCTCACTCTCGAAATCAAGCATTTTACAGCAGGTTGGAGCAGCCTGTATCTCAGCACAGGAATAAGGTAGGGAAGAATTCTAAGGCTCATTTTGACTGCCTCCAGAAGTTAGATCAGATGGCAAATTGGATTTGGTGCTAGGTCTTTCCCTTTAGGTTTTACCCCAACAATGTTTTCATTAGTTTCGCTCACTCTCGAAATCAAGCATTTTACAGCAGGTTGGAGCAGCCTGTATCTCAGCACAGGAATAAGGTAGGGAAGAATTCTAAGGATCATTTTGACTGCCTCCAGAAGTTAGATCAGATGGCAAATTGGATTTGGTGCTAGGTCTTTCCCTTTAGGTTTTACCCCAACAATGTTTTCATTAGTTTTGCTCACTCTCGAAATCAAGCATTTTACAGCAGGTTGGAGCAGCCTGTATCTCAGCACAGGAATAAGGTAGGGAAGAATTCTAAGGATCATTTTGACTGCCTCCAGAAGTTAGATCAGATGGCAAATTGGATTTGGTGCTAGGTCTTTCCCTTTAGGTTTTACCCCAACAATGTTTTCATTAGTTTCGCTCACTCTCGAAAATCAAGCATTTTACAGCAGGTTGGAGCAGCCTGTATCTCAGCACAGGAATAAGGTAGGGAAGAATTCTAAGGCTCATTTTGACTGCCTCCAGAAGTTAGATCAGATGGCAAATTGGATTTGGTGCTAGGTCTTTCCCTTTAGGTTTTACCCCAACAATGTTTTCATTAGTTTCGCTCACTCTCGAAATCAAGCATTTTACAGCAGGTTGGAGCAGCCTGTATCTCAGCACAGGAATAAGGTAGGGAAGAATTCTAAGGATCATTTTGACTGCCTCCAGAAGTTAGATCAGATGGCAAATTGGATTTGGTGCTAGGTCTTTCCCTTTAGGTTTTACCCCAACAATGTTTTCATTAGTTTCGCTCACTCTCGAAATCAAGCATTTTACAGCAGGTTGGAGCAGCCTGTATCTCAGCACAGGAATAAGGTAGGGAAGAATTCTAAGGCTCATTTTGACTGCCTCCAGAAGTTAGATCAGATGGCAAATTGGATTTGGTGCTAGGTCTTTCCCTTTAGGTTTTACCCCAACAATGTTTTCATTAGTTTCGCTCACTCTCGAAATCAAGCATTTTACAGCAGGTTGGAGCAGCCTGTATCTCAGCACAGGAATAAGGTAGGGAAGAATTCTAAGGCTCATTTTGACTGCCTCCAGAAGTTAGATCAGATGGCAAATTGGATTTGGTGCTAGGTCTTTCCCTTTAGGTTTTACCCCAACAATGTTTTCATTAGTTTCGCTCACTCTCGAAATCAAGCATTTTACAGCAGGTTGGAGCAGCCTGTATCTCAGCACAGGAATAAGGTAGGGAAGAATTCTAAGGATCATTTTGACTGCCTCCAGAAGTTAGATCAGATGGCAAATTGGATTTGGTGCTAGGTCTTTCCCTTTAGGTTTTACCCCAACAATGTTTTCATTAGTTTCGCTCACTCTCGAAATCAAGCATTTTACAGCAGGTTGGAGCAGCCTGTATCTCAGCACAGGAATAAGGTAGGGAAGAATTCTAAGGATCATTTTGACTGCCTCCAGAAGTTAGATCAGATGGCAAATTGGATTTGGTGCTAGGTCTTTCCCTTTAGGTTTTACCCCAACAATGTTTTCATTAGTTTCGCTCACTCTCGAAATCAAGCATTTTACAGCAGGTTGGAGCAGCCTGTATCTCAGCACAGGAATAAGGTAGGGAAGAATTCTAAGGCTCATTTTGACTGCCTCCAGAAGTTAGATCAGATGGCAAATTGATTTGGTGCTAGGTCTTTCCCTTTAGGTTTTACCCCAACAATGTTTTCATTAGTTTCGCTCACTCTCGAAATCAAGCATTTTACAGCAGGTTGGAGCAGCCTGTATCTCAGCACAGGAATAAGGTAGGGAAGAATTCTAAGGCTCATTTTGACTGCCTCCAGAAGTTAGATCAGATGGCAAATTGGATTTGGTGCTAGGTCTTTCCCTTTAGGTTTTACCCCAACAATGTTTTCATTAGTTTCGCTCACTCTCGAAATCAAGCATTTTACAGCAGGTTGGAGCAGCCTGTATCTCAGCACAGGAATAAGGTAGGGAAGAATTCTAAGGCTCATTTTGACTGCCTCCAGAAGTTAGATCAGATGGCAAATTGGATTTGGTGCTAGGTCTTTCCCTTTAGGTTTTACCCCAACAATGTTTTCATTAGTTTCGCTCACTCTCGAAATCAAGCATTTTACAGCAGGTTGGAGCAGCCTGTATCTCAGCACAGGAATAAGGTAGGGAAGAATTCTAAGGCTCATTTTGACTGCCTCCAGAAGTTAGATCAGATGGCAAATTGGATTTGGTGCTAGGTCTTTCCCTTTAGGTTTTACCCCAACAATGTTTTCATTAGTTTCGCTCACTCTCGAAATCAAGCATTTTACAGCAGGTTGGAGCAGCCTGTATCTCAGCACAGGAATAAGGTAGGGAAGAATTCTAAGGATCATTTTGACTGCCTCCAGAAGTTAGATCAGATGGCAAATTGGATTTGGTGCTAGGTCTTTCCCTTTAGGTTTTACCCCAACAATGTTTTCATTAGTTTTCGCTCACTCTCGAAATCAAGCATTTTACAGCAGGTTGGAGCAGCCTGTATCTCAGCACAGGAATAAGGTAGGGAAGAATTCTAAGGCTCATTTTGACTGCCTCCAGAAGTTAGATCAGATGGCAAATTGGATTTGGTGCTAGGTCTTTCCCTTTAGGTTTTACCCCAACAATGTTTTCATTAGTTTCGCTCACTCTCGAAATCAAGCATTTTACAGCAGGTTGGAGCAGCCTGTATCTCAGCACAGGAATAAGGTAGGGAAGAATTCTAAGGCTCATTTTGACTGCCTCCAGAAGTTAGATCAGATGGCAAATTGGATTTGGTGCTAGGTCTTTCCCTTTAGGTTTTACCCCAACAATGTTTTCATTAGTTTCGCTCACTCTCGAAATCAAGCATTTTACAGCAGGTTGGAGCAGCCTGTATCTCAGCACAGGAATAAGGTAGGGAAGAATTCTAAGGCTCATTTTGACTGCCTCCAGAAGTTAGATCAGATGGCAAATTGGATTTGGTGCTAGGTCTTTCCCTTAGGTTTTACCCCAACAATGTTTTCATTAGTTTCGCTCACTCTCGAAATCAAGCATTTTACAGCAGGTTGGAGCAGCCTGTATCTCAGCACAGGAATAAGGTAGGGAAGAATTCTAAGGCTCATTTTGACTGCCTCCAGAAGTTAGATCAGATGGCAAATTGGATTTGGTGCTAGGTCTTTCCCTTTAGGTTTTACCCCAACAATGTTTTCATTAGTTTCGCTCACTCTCGAAATCAAGCATTTTACAGCAGGTTGGAGCAGCCTGTATCTCAGCACAGGAATAAGGTAGGGAAGAATTCTAAGGCTCATTTTGACTGCCTCCAGAAGTTAGATCAGATGGCAAATTGGATTTGGTGCTAGGTCTTTCCCTTTAGGTTTTACCCCAACAATGTTTTCATTAGTTTCGCTCACTCTCGAAATCAAGCATTTTACAGCAGGTTGGAGCAGCCTGTATCTCAGCACAGGAATAAGGTAGGGAAGAATTCTAAGGCTCATTTTGACTGCCTCCAGAAGTTAGATCAGATGGCAAATTGGATTTGGTGCTAGGTCTTTCCCTTTAGGTTTTACCCCAACAATGTTTTCATTAGTTTCGCTCACTCTCGAAATCAAGCATTTTACAGCAGGTTGGAGCAGCCTGTATCTCAGCACAGGAATAAGGTAGGGAAGAATTCTAAGGCTCATTTTGGACTGCCTCCAGAAGTTAGATCAGATGGCAAATTGGATTTGGTGCTAGGTCTTTCCCTTTAGGTTTTACCCCAACAATGTTTTCATTAGTTTCGCTCACTCTCGAAATCAAGCATTTTACAGCAGGTTGGAGCAGCCTGTATCTCAGCACAGGAATAAGGTAGGGAAGAATTCTAAGGCTCATTTTGACTGCCTCCAGAGTTAGATCAGATGGCAAATTGGATTTGGTGCTAGGTCTTTCCCTTTAGGTTTTACCCCAACAATGTTTTCATTAGTTTCGCTCACTCTCGAAATCAAGCATTTTACAGCAGGTTGGAGCAGCCTGTATCTCAGCACAGGAATAAGGTAGGGAAGAATTCTAAGGCTCATTTTGACTGCCTCCAGAAGTTAGATCAGATGGCAAATTGGATTTGGTGCTAGGTCTTTCCCTTTAGGTTTTACCCCAACAATGTTTTCATTAGTTTCGCTCACTCTCGAAATCAAGCATTTTACAGCAGGTTGGAGCAGCCTGTATCTCAGCACAGGAATAAGGTAGGGAAGAATTCTAAGGCTCATTTTGACTGCCTCCAGAAGTTAGATCAGATGGCAAATTGGATTTGGTGCTAGGTCTTTCCCTTTAGGTTTTACCCCAACAATGTTTTCATTAGTTTCGCTCACTCTCGAAATCAAGCATTTTACAGCAGGTTGGAGCAGCCTGTATCTCAGCACAGGAATAAGGTAGGGAAGAATTCTAAGGCTCATTTTGACTGCCTCCAGAAGTTAGATCAGATGGCAAATTGGATTTGGTGCTAGGTCTTTCCCTTTAGGTTTTACCCCAACAATGTTTTCATTAGTTTCGCTCACTCTCGAAATCAAGCATTTTACAGCAGGTTGGAGCAGCCTGTATCTCAGCACAGGAAATAAGGTAGGGAAGAATTCTAAGGCTCATTTTGACTGCCTCCAGAAGTTAGATCAGATGGCAAATATGGATTTGGTGCTAGGTCTTTCCCTTTAGGTTTTACACCCAACAATGTTTTCATTAGTTTCGCTCACTCTCGAAATCAAGCATTTTACAGCAGGTTGGAGCAGCCTGTATCTCAGCACAGGAATAAGGTAGGGAAGAATTCTAAGGCTCATTTTGACTGCCTCCAGAAGTTAGATCAGATGGCAAATTGGATTTGGTGCTAGGTCTTTCCCTTTAGGTTTTACCCCAACAATGTTTTCATTAGTTTCGCTCACTCTCGAAATCAAGCATTTTACAGCAGGTTGGAGCAGCCTGTATCTCAGCACAGGAATAAGGGAGGGAAGAATTCTAAGGCTCATTTTGACTGCCTCCAGAAGTTAGATCAGATGGCAAATTGGATTTGGTGCTAGGTCTTTCCCTTTAGGTTTTACCCCAACAATGTTTTCATTAGTTTCGCTCACTCTCGAAATCAAGCATTTTACAGCAGGTTGGAGCAGCCTGTATCTCAGCACAGGAATAAGGTAGGGAAGAATTCTAAGGCTCATTTTGACTGCCTCCAGAAGTTAGATCAGATGGCAAATTGGATTTGGTGCTAGGTCTTTCCCTTTAGGTTTTACCCCAACAATGTTTTCATTAGTTTCGCTCACTCCTCGAAATCAAGCATTTTACAGCAGGTTGGAGACCGCCTGTATCTCAGCACAGGAATAAGGTAGGGAAGAATTCTAAGGCTCATTTTGACTGCCTCCAGAAGTTAGATCAGATGGCAAATTGGATTTGGTGCTAGGTCTTTCCCTTTAGGTTTTACCCCAACAATGTTTTCATTAGTTTCGCTCACTCTCGAAATCAAGCATTTTACAGCAGGTTGGAGACGCCTGTATCTCAGCACAGGAATAAGGTAGGGAAGAATTCTAAGGCTCATTTTGACTGCCTCCAGAAGTTAGATCAGATGGCAAATTGGATTTGGTGCTAGGTCTTTCCCTTTAGGTTTTACCCCAACAATGTTTTCATTAGTTTCGCTCACTCTCGAAATCAAGCATTTTACAGCAGGTTGGAGCAGCCTGTATCTCAGCACAG
>NW_027144327.1:0-38830 GCF_026170545.1 Melanerpes formicivorus | reverse complement strand
AACTTCTGGAGGCAGTCAAAATGAGCATTTGAATTTCTTCCCTACCTTATTCCTGTGCTGAGATACAGGCTGCTCCAACCTGCTGTAAAATGCTTGATTTCGAGAGTGAGCGAAACTAATGAAAACATTGTTGGGGTAAAACCTAAAGGGAAAGACCTAGCACCAAATCCAATTTGCCATCTGATCTAACTTCTGGAGGCAGTCAAAATGAGCCTTAGAATTCTTCCCTACCTTATTCCTGTGCTGAGATACAGGCTGCTCCAACCTGCTGTAAAATGCTTGATTTCGAGAGTGAGCGAAACTAATGAAAACATTGTTGGGGTAAAACCTAAAGGGAAAGACCTAGCACCAAATCCAATTTGCCATCTGATCTAACTTCTGGAGGCAGTCAAAATGAGCATTTGAATTCTTCCCTACCTTATTCCTGTGCTGAGATACAGGCTGCTCCAACCTGCTGTAAAATGCTTGATTTCGAGAGTGAGCGAAACTAATGAAAACATTGTTGGGGTTAAAACCTAAAGGGAAAGACCTAGCACCAAATCCAATTTGCCATCTGATCTAACTTCTGGAGGCAGTCAAAATGAGCCTTAGAATTCTTCCCTACCTTATTCCTGTGCTGAGATACAGGCTGCTCCAACCTGCTGTAAAATGCTTGATTTCGAGAGTGAGCGGAAACTAATGAAAACATTGTTGGGGTAAAACCTAAAGGGAAAGACCTAGCACCAAATCCAATTTGCCATCTGATCTAACTTCTGGAGGCAGTCAAAATGAGCCTTTGAATTCTTCCCTACCTTATTCCTGTGCTGAGATACAGGCTGCTCCAACCTGCTGTAAAATGCTTGATTTCGAGAGTGAGCGAAACTAATGAAAACATTGTTGGGGTAAAACCTAAAGGGAAAGACCTAGCACCAAATCCAATTTGCCATCTGATCTAACTTCTGGAGGCAGTCAAAATGAGCATTTGAATTCTTCCCTACCTTATTCCTGTGCTGAGATACAGGCTGCTCCAACCTGCTGTAAAAATGCTTGATTTCGAGAGTGAGCGAAACTAATGAAAACATTGTTGGGGTAAAACCTAAAGGGAAAGACCTAGCACCAAATCCAATTTGCCATCTGATCTAACTTCTGGAGGCAGTCAAAATGATCCTTAGAATTCTTCCCTACCTTATTCCTGTGCTGAGATACAGGCTGCTCCAACCTGCTGTAAAATGCTTGATTTCGAGAGTGAGCGAAACTAATGAAAACATTGTTGGGGTAAAACCTAAAGGGAAAGACCTAGCACCAAATCCAATTTGCCATCTGATCTAACTTCTGGAGGCAGTCAAAATGATCCTTAGAATTCTTCCCTACCTTATTCCTGTGCTGAGATACAGGCTGCTCCAACCTGCTGTAAAATGCTTGATTTCGAGAGTGAGCGAAACTAATGAAAACATTGTTGGGGTAAAACCTAAAGGGAAAGACCTAGCACCAAATCCAATTTGCCATCTGATCTAACTTCTGGAGGCAGTCAAAATGAGCCTTAGAATTCTTCCCTACCTTATTCCTGTGCTGAGATACAGGCTGCTCCAACCTGCTGTAAAATGCTTGATTTCGAGAGTGAGCGAAACTAATGAAAACATTGTTGGGGTAAAACCTAAAGGGAAAGACCTAGCACCAAATCCAATTTGCCATCTGATCTAACTTCTGGAGGCAGTCAAAATGAGCCTTAGAATTCTTCCCTACCTTATTCCTGTGCTGAGATACAGGCTGCTCCAACCTGCTGTAAAATGCTTGATTTCGAGAGTGAGCGAAACTAATGAAAACATTGTTGGGGTAAAACCTAAAGGGAAAGACCTAGCACCAAATCCAATTTGCCATCTGATCTAACTTCTGGAGGCAGTCAAAATGAGCCTTAGAATTCTTCCCTACCTTATTCCTGTGCTGAGATACAGGCTGCTCCAACCTGCTGTAAAATGCTTGATTTCGAGAGTGAGCGAAAACTAATGAAAACATTGTTGGGGTAAAACCTAAAGGGAAAGACCTAGCACCAAATCCAATTTGCCATCTGATCTAACTTCTGGAGGCAGTCAAAATGAGCCTTAGAATTCTTCCCTACCTTATTCCTGTGCTGAGATACAGGCTGCTCCAACCTGCTGTAAAATGCTTGATTTCGAGAGTGAGCGAAACTAATGAAAACATTGTTGGGGTAAAACCTAAAGGGAAAGACCTAGCACCAAATCCAATTTGCCATCTGATCTAACTTCTGGAGGCAGTCAAAATGAGCCTTAGAATTCTTCCCTACCTTATTCCTGTGCTGAGATACAGGCTGCTCCAACCTGCTGTAAAATGCTTGATTTCGAGAGTGAGCGAAAACTAATGAAAACATTGTTGGGGTAAAACCTAAAGGGAAAGACCTAGCACCAAATCCAATTTGCCATCTGATCTAACTTCTGGAGGCAGTCAAAATGAGCCTTAGAATTCTTCCCTACCTTATTCCTGTGCTGAGATACAGGCTGCTCCAACCTGCTGTAAAATGCTTGATTTCGAGAGTGAGCGAAACTAATGAAAACATTGTTGGGGTAAAACCTAAAGGGAAAGACCTAGCACCAAATCCAATTTGCCATCTGATCTAACTTCTGGAGACAGTCAAAATGAGCCTTAGAATTCTTCCCTACCTTATTCCTGTGCTGAGATACAGGCTGCTCCAACCTGCTGTAAAATGCTTGATTTCGAGAAGTGAGCGAAACTAATGAAAACATTGTTGGGGTAAAACCTAAAGGGAAAGACCTAGCACCAAATCCAATTTGCCATCTGATCTAACTTCTGGAGGCAGTCAAAATGAGCCTTAGAATTCTTCCCTACCTTATTCCTGTGCTGAGATACAGGCTGCTCCAACCTGCTGTAAAATGCTTGATTTCGAGAGTGAGCGAAACTAATGAAAACATTTGTTGGGGTAAAACCTAAAGGGAAAGACCTAGCACCAAATCCAATTTGCCATCTGATCTAACTTCTGGAGGCAGTCAAAATGAGCCTTAGAATTCTTCCCTACCTTATTCCTGTGCTGAGATACAGGCTGCTCCAACCTGCTGTAAAATGCTTGATTTCGAGAGTGAGCGAAACTAATGAAAACATTGTTGGGGTAAAACCTAAAGGGAAAGACCTAGCACCAAATCCAATTTGCCATCTGATCTAACTTCTGGAGGCAGTCAAAATGAGCCTTAGAATTCTTCCCTACCTTATTCCTGTGCTGAGATACAGGCTGCTCCAACCTGCTGTAAAATGCTTGATTTCGAGAGTGAGCGAAACTAATGAAAACATTGTTGGGGTAAAACCTAAAGGGAAAGACCTAGCACCAAATCCAATTTGCCATCTGATCTAACTTCTGGAGGCAGTCAAAATGAGCCTTAGAATTCTTCCCTACCTTATTCCTGTGCTGAGATACAGGCTGCTCCAACCTGCTGTAAAATGCTTGATTTCGAGAGTGAGCGAAACTAATGAAAACAGTGTTGGGGTAAAACCTAAAGGGAAAGACCTAGCACCAAATCCAATTTGCCATCTGATCTAACTTCTGGAGGCAGTCAAAATGAGCCTTAGAATTCTTCCCATACCTTATTCCTGTGCTGAGATACAGGCTGCTCCAACCTGCTGTAAAATGCTTGATTTCGAGAGTGAGCCGAAACTAATGAAAACATTGTTGGGGTAAAACCTAAAGGGAAAGACCTAGCACCAAATCCAATTTGCCATCTGATCTAACTTCTGGAGGCAGTCAAAATGAGCATTTGAATTCTTCCCTACCTTATTCCTGTGCTGAGATACAGGCTGCTCCAACCTGCTGTAAAATGCTTGATTTCGAGAGTGAGCGAAACTAATGAAAACATTGTTGGGGGATAAAACCTAAAGGGAAAGACCTAGCACCAAATCCAATTTGCCATCTGATCTAACTTCTGGAGGCAGTCAAAATGATCCTTAGAATTCTTCCCTACCTTATTCCTGTGCTGAGATACAGGCCTGCTCCAACCTGCTGTAAAATGCTTGATTTCGAGAGTGAGCGAAACTAATGAAAACATTGTTGGGGTAAAACCTAAAGGGAAAGACCTAGCACCAAATCCAATTTGCCATCTGATCTAACTTCTGGAGGCAGTCAAAATGAGCCTTAGAATTCTTCCCTACCTTATTCCTGTGCTGAGATACAGGCTGCTCCAACCTGCTGTAAAATGCTTGGTTTCGAGAGTGAGCGAAACTAATGAAAACATTGTTGGGGTAAAACCTAAAGGGAAAGACCTAGCACCAAATCCAATTTGCCATCTGATCTAACTTCTGGAGGCAGTCAAAATGATCCTTAGAATTCTTCCCTACCTTATTCCTGTGCTGAGATACAGGCTGCTCCAACCTGCTGTAAAATGCTTGATTTCGAGAGTGAGCGAAACTAATGAAAACATTGTTGGGGTAAAACCTAAAGGGAAAGACCTAGCACCAAATCCAATTTGCCATCTGATCTAACTTCTGGAGGCAGTCAAAATGAGCATTTGAATTCTTCCCTACCTTATTCCTGTGCTGAGATACAGGCTGCTCCAACCTGCTGTAAAATGCTTGATTTCGAGAGTGAGCGAAACTAATGAAAACATTGTTGGGGTAAAACCTAAAGGGAAAGACCTAGCACCAAATCCAATTCGCCATCTGATCTAACTTCTGGAGGCAGTCAAAATGAGCCTTAGAATTCTTCCCTACCTTATTCCTGTGCTGAGATACAGGCTGCTCCAACCTGCTGTAAAATGCTTGATTTCGAGAGTGAGCGAAACTAATGAAAACATTGTTGGGGTAAAACCTAAAGGGAAAGACCTAGCACCAAATCCAATTTGCCATCTGATCTAACTTCTGGAGGCAGTCAAAATGATCCTTAGAATTCTTCCCTACCTTATTCCTGTGCTGAGATACAGGCTGCTCCAACCTGCTGTAAAATGCTTGGTTTCGAGAGGTGAGCGAAACTAATGAAAACATTGTTGGGGTAAAACCTAAAGGGAAAGACCTAGCACCAAATCCAATTTGCCATCTGATCTAACTTCTGGAGGCAGTCAAAATGATCCTTAGAATTCTTCCCTACCTTATTCCTGTGCTGAGATACAGGCTGCTCCAACCTGCTGTAAAATGCTTGATTTCGAGAGTGAGCGAAACTAATGAAAACATTGTTGGGGTAAAACCTAAAGGGAAAGACCTAGCAACCAAATCCAATTTGCCATCTGATCTAACTTCTGGAGGCAGTCAAAATGAGCCTTTGAATTCTTCCCTACCTTATTCCTGTGCTGAGATACAGGCTGCTCCAACCTGCTGTAAAATGCTTGATTTCGAGAGTGAGCGAAACTAATGAAAACATTGTTGGGGTAAAACCTAAAGGGAAAGACCTAGCACCAAATCCAATTTGCCATCTGATCTAACTTCTGGAGGCAGTCAAAATGAGCCTTAGAATTCTTCCCTGCCTTATTCCTGTGCTGAGATACAGGCTGCTCCAACCTGCTGTAAAATGCTTGATTTCGAGAGTGAGCGAAACTAATGAAAAACATTGTTGGGGTAAAACCTAAAGGGAAAGACACTAGCACCAAATCCAATTTGCCATCTGATCTAACTTCTTGGAGGCAGTCAAAATGAGCATTTGAATTCTTCCCTACCTTATTCCTGTGCTGAGATACAGGCTGCTCCAACCTGCTGTAAAATGCTTGATTTCGAGAGTGAGCGAAACTAATGAAAACATTGTTGGGGTAAAACCTAAAGGGAAAGACCTAGCACCAAATCCAATTTGCCATCTGATCTAACTTCTGGAGGCAGTCAAAATGAGCCTTAGAATTCTTCCCTACCTTATTCCTGTGCTGAGATACAGGCTGCTCCAACCTGCTGTAAAATGCTTGATTTCGAGAGTGAGCGAAACTAATGAAAACATTGTTGGGGTAAAAACCTAAAGGGAAAGACCTAGCACCAAATCCAATTTGCCATCTGATCTAACTTCTGGAGGCAGTCAAAATGAGCCTTAGAATTCTTCCCTACCTTATTCCTGTGCTGAGATACAGGCTGCTCCAACCTGCTGTAAAATGCTTGATTTCGAGAGTGAGCGAAACTAATGAAAACATTGTTGGGGTAAAACCTAAAGGGAAAGACCTAGCACCAAATCCAATTTGCCATCTGATCTAACTTCTGGAGGCAGTCAAAATGAGCCTTAGAATTCTTCCCTACCTTATTCCTGTGCTGAGATACAGGCTGCTCCAACCTGCTGTAAAATGCTTGATTTCGAGAGTGAGCGAAACTAATGAAAACATTGTTGGGGTAAAACCTAAAGGGAAAGACCTAGCACCAAATCCAATTTGCCATCTGATCTAACTTCTGGAGGCAGTCAAAATGAGCCTTAGAATTCTTCCCTACCTTATTCCTGTGCTGAGATACAGGCTGCTCCAACCTGCTGTAAAATGCTTGATTTCGAGAGTGAGCGAAACTAATGAAAACATTGTTGGGGTAAAACCTAAAGGGAAAGACCTAGCACCAAATCCAATTTGCCATCTGATCTAACTTCTGGAGGCAGTCAAAATGAGCATTTGAATTCTTCCCTACCTTATTCCTGTGCTGAGATACAGGCTGCTCCAACCTGCTGTAAAATGCTTGATTTCGAGAGTGAGCGAAACTAATGAAAACATTGTTGGGGTAAAACCTAAAGGGAAAGACCTAGCACCAAATCCAATTTGCCATCTGATCTAACTTCTGGAGGCAGTCAAAATGAGCCTTAGAATTCTTCCCTACCTTATTCCTGTGCTGAGATACAGGCTGCTCCAACCTGCTGTAAAATGCTTGATTTCGAGAGTGAGCGAAACTAATGAAAACATTGTTGGGGTAAAACCTAAAGGGAAAGACCTAGCACCAAATCCAATTTGCCATCTGATCTAACTTCTGGAGGCAGTCAAAATGATCCTTAGAATTCTTCCCTACCTTATTCCTGTGCTGAGATACAGGCTGCTCCAACCTGCTGTAAAATGCTTGATTTCGAGAGTGAGCGAAACTAATGAAAACATTGTTGGGGTAAAACCTAAAGGGAAAGACCTAGCACCAAATCCAATTTGCCATCTGATCTAACTTCTGGAGGCAGTCAAAATGATCCTTAGAATTCTTCCCTACCTTATTCCTGTGCTGAGATACAGGCTGCTCCAACCTGCTGTAAAATGCTTGATTTTGAGAGTGAGCGAAACTAATGAAAACATTGTTGGGGTAAAACCTAAAGGGAAAGACCTAGCACCAAATCCAATTTGCCATCTGATCTAACTTCTGGAGGCAGTCAAAATGAGCCTTAGAATTCTTCCCTACCTTATTCCTGTGCTGAGATACAGGCTGCTCCAACCTGCTGTAAAATGCTTGATTTCGAGAGTGAGCGAAACTAATGAAAACATTGTTGGGGTAAAACCTAAAGGGAAAGACCTAGCACCAAATCCAATTGGCCATCTGATCTAACTTCTGGAGGCAGTCAAAATGATCCTTAGAATTCTTCCCTACCTTATTCCTGTGCTGAGATACAGGCTGCTCCAACCTGCTGTAAAATGCTTGATTTCGAGAGTGAGCGAAACTAATGAAAACATTGTTGGGGTAAAACCTAAAGGGAAAGACCTAGCACCAAATCCAATTTGCCATCTGATCTAACTTCTGGAGGCAGTCAAAATGATCCTTAGAATTCTTCCCTACCTTATTCCTGTGCTGAGATACAGGCTGCTCCAACCTGCTGTAAAATGCTTGATTTCGAGAGTGAGCGAAACTAATGAAAACATTGTTGGGGTAAAACCTAAAGGGAAAGACCTAGCACCAAATCCAATTTGCCATCTGATCTAACTTCTGGAGGCAGTCAAAATGATCCTTAGAATTCTTCCCTACCTTATTCCTGTGCTGAGATACAGGCTGCTCCAACCTGCTGTAAAATGCTTGATTTCGAGAGTGAGCGAAACTAATGAAAACATTGTTGGGGTAAAACCTAAAGGGAAAGACCTAGCACCAAATCCAATTTGCCATCTGATCTAACTTCTGGAGGCAGTCAAAATGATCCTTAGAATTCTTCCCTACCTTATTCCTGTGCTGAGATACAGGCTGCTCCAACCTGCTGTAAAATGCTTGATTTCGAGAGTGAGCGAAACTAATGAAAACATTGTTGGGGTAAAACCTAAAGGGAAAGACCTAGCACCAAATCCAATTTGCCATCTGATCTAACTTCTGGAGGCAGTCAAAATGATCCTTAGAATTCTTCCCTACCTTATTCCTGTGCTGAGATACAGGCTGCTCCAACCTGCTGTAAAATGCTTGATTTCGAGAGTGAGCGAAACTAATGAAAACATTGTTGGGGTAAAACCTAAAGGGAAAGACCTAGCACCAAATCCAATTTGCCATCTGATCTAACTTCTGGAGGCAGTCAAAATGAGCCTTAGAATTCTTCCCTACCTTATTCCTGTGCTGAGATACAGGCTGCTCCAACCTGCTGTAAAATGCTTGATTTCGAGAGTGAGCGAAACTAATGAAAACATTGTTGGGGTAAAACCTAAAGGGAAAGACCTAGCACCAAATCCAATTTGCCATCTGATCTAACTTCTGGAGGGCAGTCAAAATGATCCTTAGAATTCTTCCCTACCTTATTCCTGTGCTGAGATACAGGCTGCTCCAACCTGCTGTAAAATGCTTGATTTCGAGAGTGAGCGAAACTAATGAAAACATTGTTGGGGTAAAACCTAAAGGGAAAGACCTAGCACCAAATCCAATTTGCCATCTGATCTAACTTCTGGAGGCAGTCAAAATGAGCCTTAGAATTCTTCCCTACCTTATTCCTGTGCTGAGATACAGGCTGCTCCAACCTGCTGTAAAATGCTTGATTTCGAGAGTGAGCGAAACTAATGAAAACATTGTTGGGGTAAAACCTAAAGGGAAAGACCTAGCACCAAATCCAATTTGCCATCTGATCTAACTTCTGGAGGCAGTCAAATGATCCTTAGAATTCTTCCCTACCTTATTCCTGTGCTGAGATACAGGCTGCTCCAACCTGCTGTAAAATGCTTGATTTCGAGAGTGAGCGAAACTAATGAAAACATTGTTGGGGTAAAACCTAAAGGGAAAGACCTAGCACCAAATCCAATTTGCCATCTGATCTAACTTCTGGAGGCAGTCAAAATGAGCCTTAGAATTCTTCCCTACCTTATTCCTGTGCTGAGATACAGGCTG
This sequence comes from Melanerpes formicivorus, assembly GCF_026170545.1. Classification (NCBI taxonomy): domain Eukaryota; kingdom Metazoa; phylum Chordata; class Aves; order Piciformes; family Picidae; genus Melanerpes; species Melanerpes formicivorus. The sequence goes on along the minus strand of NW_027144327.1, from coordinate 29,626 downwards.
CTCCAACCTGCTGTAAAATGCTTGATTTCGAGAGTGAGCGAAACTAATGAAAACATTGTTGGGGTAAAACCTAAAGGGAAAGACCTAGCACCAAATCCAATTTGCCATCTGATCTAACTTCTGGAGGCAGTCAAAATGATCCTTAGAATTCTTCCCTACCTTATTCCTGTGCTGAGATACAGGCTGCTCCAACCTGCTGTAAAATGCTTGATTTCGAGAGTGAGCGAAACTAATGAAAACATTGTTGGGGTAAAACCTAAAGGGAAAGACCTAGCACCAAATCCAATTTGCCATCTGATCTAACTTCTGGAGGCAGTCAAAATGAGCCTTAGAATTCTTCCCTACCTTATTCCTGTGCTGAGATACAGGCTGCTCCAACCTGCTGTAAAATGCTTGATTTCGAGAGTGAGCGAAACTAATGAAAACATTGTTGGGGTAAAAACCTAAAGGGAAAGACCTAGCACCAAATCCAATTTGCCATCTGATCTAACTTCTGGAGGCAGTCAAAATGATCCTTAGAATTCTTCCCTACCTTATTCCTGTGCTGAGATACAGGCTGCTCCAACCTGCTGTAAAATGCTTGATTTCAAGAGTGAGAGAAACTAATGAAAACATTGTTGGGGTAAAACCTAAAGGAAAGACCTAGCACCAAATCCAATTTGCCATCTGATCTAACTTCTGGAGGCAGTCAAAATGATCCTTAGAATTCTTCCCTACCTTATTCCTGTGCTGAGATACAGGCTGCTCCAACCTGCTGTAAAATGCTTGATTTCGAGAGTGAGCGAAACTAATGAAAACATTGTTGGGGTAAAACCTAAAGGGAAAGACCTAGCACCAAATCCAATTTGCCATCTGATCTAACTTCTGGAGGCAGTCAAAATGATCCTTAGAATTCTTCCCTACCTTATTCCTGTGCTGAGATACAGGCTGCTCCAACCTGCTGTAAAATGCTTGATTTCGAGAGTGAGCGAAACTAATGAAAACATTGTTGGGGTAAAACCTAAAGGGAAAGACCTAGCACCAAATCCAATTTGCCCTCTGATCTAACTTCTGGAGGCAGTCAAAATGATCCTTAGAATTCTTCCCTACCTTATTCCTGTGCTGAGATACAGGCTGCTCCAACCTGCTGTAAAATGCTTGGTTTCGAGAGTGAGCGAAACTAATGAAAACATTGTTGGGGTAAAACCTAAAGGGAAAGACCTAGCACCAAATCCAAATTGCCATCTGATCTAACTTCTGGAGGCAGTCAAAATGATCCTTAGAATTCTTCCCTACCTTATTCCTGTGCTGAGATACAGGCTGCTCCAACCTGCTGTAAAATGCTTGATTTCGAGAGTGAGCGAAACTAATGAAAACATTGTTGGGGTAAAACCTAAAGGGAAAGACCTAGCACCAAATCCAATTTGCCATCTGATCTAACTTCTGGAGGCAGTCAAAATGATCCTTAGAATTCTTCCCTACCTTATTCCTGTGCTGAGATACAGGCTGCTCCAACCTGCTGTAAAATGCTTGATTTCGAGAGTGAGCGAAACTAATGAAAACATTGTTGGGGTAAAACCTAAAGGGAAAGACCTAGCACCAAATCCAATTTGCCATCTGATCTAACTTCTGGAGGCAGTCAAAATGAGCCTTAGAATTCTTCCCTACCTTATTCCTGTGCTGAGATACAGGCTGCTCCAACCTGCTGTAAAATGCTTGATTTCGAGAGTGAGCGAAACTAATGAAAACATTGTTGGGGTAAAACCTAAAGGGAAAGACCTAGCACCAAATCCAATTTGCCATCTGATCTAACTTCTGGAGGCAGTCAAAATGATCCTTAGAATTCTTCCCTACCTTATTCCTGTGCTGAGATACAGGCTGCTCCAACCTGCTGTAAAATGCTTGGTTTCGAGAGTGAGCGAAACTAATGAAAACATTGTTGGGGTAAAACCTAAAGGGAAAGACCTAGCACCAAATCCAATTTGCCATCTGATCTAACTTCTGGAGGCAGTCAAAATGATCCTTAGAATTCTTCCCTACCTTATTCCTGTGCTGAGATACAGGCTGCTCCAACCTGCTGTAAAATGCTTGATTTCGAGAGTGAGCGAAACTAATGAAAACATTGTTGGGGTAAAACCTAAAGGGAAAGACCTAGCACCAAATCCAATTTGCCATCTGATCTAACTTCTGGAGGCAGTCAAAATGATCCTTAGAATTCTTCCCTACCTTATTCCTGTGCTGAGATACAGGCTGCTCCAACCTGCTGTAAAATGCTTGATTTCGAGAGTGAGCGAAACTAATGAAAACATTGTTGGGGTAAAACCTAAAGGGAAAGACCTAGCACCAAATCCAATTTGCCATCTGATCTAACTTCTGGAGGCAGTCAAAATGAGCCTTAGAATTCTTCCCTACCTTATTCCTGTGCTGAGATACAGGCTGCTCCAACCTGCTGTAAAATGCTTGATTTCGAGAGTGAGCGAAACTAATGAAAACATTGTTGGGGTAAAACCTAAAGGGAAAGACCTAGCACCAAATCCAATTTGCCATCTGATCTAACTTCTGGAGGCAGTCAAATGAGCCTTAGAATTCTTCCCTACCTTATTCCTGTGCTGAGATACAGGCTGCTCCAACCTGCTGTAAAAATGCTTGATTTCGAGAGTGAGCGAAACTAATGAAAACATTGTTGGGGTAAAACCTAAAGGGAAAGACCTAGCACCAAATCCAATTTGCCATCTGATCTAACTTCTGGAGGCAGTCAAAATGAGCATTTGAATTCTTCCCTACCTTATTCCTGTGCTGAGATACAGGCTGCTCCAACCTGCTGTAAAATGCTTGATTTCGAGAGTGAGCGAAACTAATGAAAACATTGTTGGGGTAAAACCTAAAGGGAAAGACCTAGCACCAAATCCAATTTGCCATCTGATCTAACTTCTGGAGGCAGTCAAAATGAGCCTTAGAATTCTTCCCTACCTTATTCCTGTGCTGAGATACAGGCTGCTCCAACCTGCTGTAAAATGCTTGATTTCGAGAGTGAGCGAAACTAATGAAAACATTGTTGGGGTAAAACCTAAAGGGAAAGACCCTAGCACCAAATCCAATTTGCCATCTGATCTAACTTCTGGAGGCAGTCAAAATGAGCCTTAGAATTCTTCCCTACCTTATTCCTGTGCTGAGATACAGGCTGCTCCAACCTGCTGTAAAATGCTTGATTTCGAGAGTGAGCGAAACTAATGAAAACATTGTTGGGGTAAAACCTAAAGGGAAAGACCTAGCACCAAATCCAATTTGCCCTCTGATCTAACTTCTGGAGGCAGTCAAAATGATCCTTAGAATTCTTCCCTACCTTATTCCTGTGCTGAGATACAGGCTGCTCCAACCTGCTGTAAAATGCTTGGTTTCGAGAGTGAGCGAAACTAATGAAAACATTGTTGGGGTAAAACCTAAAGGGAAAGACCTAGCACCAAATCCAATTTGCCATCTGATCTAACTTCTGGAGGCAGTCAAAATGATCCTTAGAATTCTTCCCTACCTTATTCCTGTGCTGAGATACAGGCTGCTCCAACCTGCTGTAAAATGCTTGATTTCGAGAGTGAGCGAAACTAATGAAAACATTGTTGGGGTAAAACCTAAAGGGAAAGACCTAGCACCAAAATCCAATTTGCCATCTGATCTAACTTCTGGAGGCAGTCAAAATGAGCCTTAGAATTCTTCCCTACCTTATTCCTGTGCTGAGATACAGGCTGCTCCAACCTGCTGTAAAATGCTTGATTTCGAGAGTGAGCGAAACTAATGAAAACATTGTTGGGGTAAAACCTAAAGGGAAAGACCTAGCACCAAATCCAATTTGCCATCTGATCTAACTTCTGGAGGCAGTCAAAATGAGCCTTAGAATTCTTCCCTACCTTATTCCTGTGCTGAGATACAGGCTGCTCCAACCTGCTGTAAAATGCTTGATTTCGAGAGTGAGCGAAACTAATGAAAACATTGTTGGGGTAAAACCTAAAGGGAAAGACCTAGCACCAAATCCAATTTGCCATCTGATCTAACTTCTGGAGGCAGTCAAAATGAGCCTTAGAATTCTTCCCTACCTTATTCCTGTGCTGAGATACAGGCTGCTCCAACCTGCTGTAAAAATGCTTGATTTCGAGAGTGAGCGAAACTAATGAAAACATTGTTGGGGTAAAACCTAAAGGGAAAGACCTAGCACCAAATCCAATTTGCCATCTGATCTAACTTCTGGAGGCAGTCAAAATGATCCTTAGAATTCTTCCCTACCTTATTCCTGTGCTGAGATACAGGCTGCTCCAACCTGCTGTAAAATGCTTGATTTCGAGAGTGAGCGAAACTAATGAAAACATTGTTGGGGTAAAACCTAAAGGGGAAAGACCTAGCACCAAATCCAATTTGCCATCTGATCTAACTTCTGGAGGCAGTCAAAATGATCCTTAGAATTCTTCCCTACCTTATTCCTGTGCTGAGATACAGGCTGCTCCAACCTGCTGTAAAATGCTTGATTTCGAGAGTGAGCGAAACTAATGAAAACATTGTTGGGTAAAACCTAAAGGGAAAGACCTAGCACCAAATCCAATTTGCCATCTGATCTAACTTCTGGAGGCAGTCAAAATGAGCCTTAGAATTCTTCCCTACCTTATTCCTGTGCTGAGATACAGGCTGCTCCAACCTGCTGTAAAATGCTTGATTTCGAGAGTGAGCGAAACTAATGAAAACATTGTTGGGGTAAAACCTAAAGGGAAAGACCTAGCACCAAATCCAATTTGCCATCTGATCTAACTTCTGGAGGCAGTCAAAATGATCCTTAGAATTCTTCCCTACCTTATTCCTGTGCTGAGATACAGGCTGCTCCAACCTGCTGTAAAATGCTTGATTTCGAGAGTGAGCGAAACTAATGAAAACATTGTTGGGGTAAAACCTAAAGGGAAAGACCTAGCACCAAATCCAATTTGCCATCTGATCTAACTTCTGGAGGCAGTCAAAAATGATCCTTAGAATTCTTCCCTACCTTATTCCTGTGCTGAGATACAGGCTGCTCCAACCTGCTGTAAAATGCTTGATTTCGAGAGTGAGCGAAACTAATGAAAACATTGTTGGGGTAAAACCTAAAGGGAAAGACCTAGCACCAATCCAATTTGCCATCTGATCTAACTTCTGGAGGCAGTCAAAATGAGCCTTAGAATTCTTCCCTACCTTATTGTGCTGAGATACAGGCTGCTCCAACCTGCTGTAAAATGCTTGATTTCGAGAGTGAGCGAAACTAATGAAAACATTGTTGGGGTAAAACCTAAAGGGAAAGACCTAGCACCAAATCCAATTTGCCATCTGATCTAACTTCTGGAGGCAGTCAAAATGAGCCTTAGAATTCTTCCCTACCTTATTCCTGTGCTGAGATACAGGCTGCTCCAACCTGCTGTAAAATGCTTGATTTCGAGAGTGAGCGAAACTAATGAAAACATTGTTGGGGTAAAACCTAAAGGGAAAGACCTAGCACCAAATCCAATTTGCCATCTGATCTAACTTCTGGAGGCAGTCAAAATGATCCTTAGAATTCTTCCCTACCTTATTCCTGTGCTGAGATACAGGCTGCTCCAACCTGCTGTAAAATGCTTGATTTCGAGAGTGAGCGAAACTAATGAAAACATTGTTGGGGTAAAACCTAAAGGGAAAGACCTAGCACCAAATCCAATTTGCCATCTGATCTAACTTCTGGAGGCAGTCAAAATGAGCCTTAGAATTCTTCCCTACCTTATTCCTGTGCTGAGATACAGGCTGCTCCAACCTGCTGTAAAATGCTTGATTTCGAGAGTGAGCGAAACTAATGAAAACATTGTTGGGGTAAAACCTAAAGGGAAAGACCTAGCACCAAATCCAATTTGCCATCTGATCTAACTTCTGGAGGCAGTCAAAATGAGCCTTAGAATTCTTCCCTACCTTATTCCTGTGCTGAGATACAGGCTGCTCCAACCTGCTGTAAAATGCTTGATTTCGAGAGTGAGCGAAACTAATGAAAACATTGTTGGGGTAAAACCTAAAGGGAAAGACCTAGCACCAAATCCAATTTGCCATCTGATCTAACTTCTGGAGGCAGTCAAAATGAGCCTTAGAATTCTTCCCTACCTTATTCCTGTGCTGAGATACAGGCTGCTCCAACCTGCTGTAAAATGCTTGATTTCGAGAGTGAGCGAAACTAATGAAAACATTGTTGGGGTAAAACCTAAAGGGAAAGACCTAGCACCAAATCCAATTTGCCATCTGATCTAACTTCTGGAGGCAGTCAAAATGAGCCTTAGAATTCTTCCCTACCTTATTCCTGTGCTGAGATACAGGCTGCTCCAACCTGCTGTAAAATGCTTGATTTCGAGAGTGAGCGAAACTAATGAAAACATTGTTGGGGTAAAACCTAAAGGGAAAGACCTAGCACCAAATCCAATTTGCCATCTGATCTAACTTCTGGAGGCAGTCAAAATGAGCCTTAGAATTCTTCCCTACCTTATTCCTGTGCTGAGATACAGGCTGCTCCAACCTGCTGTAAAATGCTTGATTTCGAGAGTGAGCGAAACTAATGAAAACATTGTTGGGGTAAAACCTAAAGGGAAAGACCTAGCACCAAATCCAATTTGCCATCTGATCTAACTTCTGGAGGCAGTCAAAATGAGCCTTAGAATTCTTCCCTACCTTATTCCTGTGCTGAGATACAGGCTGCTCCAACCTGCTGTAAAATGCTTGATTTCGAGAGTGAGCGAAACTAATGAAAACATTGTTGGGGTAAAACCTAAAGGGAAAGACCTAGCACCAAATCCAATTTGCCATCTGATCTAACTTCTGGAGGCAGTCAAAATGATCCTTAGAATTCTTCCCTACCTTATTCCTGTGCTGAGATACAGGCTGCTCCAACCTGCTGTAAAATGCTTGATTTCGAGAGTGAGCGAAACTAATGAAAACATTGTTGGGGTAAAACCTAAAGGGAAAGACCTAGCACCAAATCCAATTTGCCATCTGATCTAACTTCTGGAGGCAGTCAAAATGATCCTTAGAATTCTTCCCTACCTTATTCCTGTGCTGAGATACAGGCTGCTCCAACCTGCTGTAAAATGCTTGATTTCGAGAGTGAGCGAAACTAATGAAAACATTGTTGGGGTAAAACCTAAAGGGAAAGACCTAGCACCAAATCCAATTTGCCATCTGATCTAACTTCTGGAGGCAGTCAAAATGATCCTTAGAATTCTTCCCTACCTTATTCCTGTGCTGAGATACAGGCTGCTCCAACCTGCTGTAAAATGCTTGATTTCGAGAGTGAGCGAAACTAATGAAAACATTGTTGGGGTAAAACCTAAAGGGAAAGACCTAGCACCAAATCCAATTTGCCATCTGATCTAACTTCTGGAGGCAGTCAAAATGAGCCTTAGAATTCTTCCCTACCTTATTCCTGTGCTGAGATACAGGCTGCTCCAACCTGCTGTAAAATGCTTGATTTCGAGAGTGAGCGAAACTAATGAAAACATTGTTGGGGTAAAACCTAAAGGGAAAGACCTAGCACCAAATCCAATTTGCCATCTGATCTAACTTCTGGAGGCAGTCAAAATGAGCCTTAGAATTCTTCCCTACCTTATTCCTGTGCTGAGATACAGGCTGCTCCAACCTGCTGTAAAATGCTTGATTTCGAGAGTGAGCGAAACTAATGAAAACATTGTTGGGGTAAAACCTAAAGGGAAAGACCTAGCACCAAATCCAATTTGCCATCTGATCTAACTTCTGGAGGCAGTCAAAATGATCCTTAGAATTCTTCCCTACCTTATTCCTGTGCTGAGATACAGGCTGCTCCAACCTGCTGTAAAATGCTTGATTTCGAGAGTGAGCGAAACTAATGAAAACATTGTTGGGGTAAAACCTAAAGGGAAAGACCTAGCACCAAATCCAATTTGCCATCTGATCTAACTTCTGGAGGCAGTCAAAATGATCCTTAGAATTCTTCCCTACCTTATTCCTGTGCTGAGATACAGGCTGCTCCAACCTGCTGTAAAATGCTTGATTTCGAGAGTGAGCGAAACTAATGAAAACATTGTTGGGGTAAAACCTAAAGGGAAAGACCTAGCACCAAATCCAATTTGCCATCTGATCTAACTTCTGGAGGCAGTCAAAATGAGCCTTAGAATTCTTCCCTACCTTATTCCTGTGCTGAGATACAGGCTGCTCCAACCTGCTGTAAAATGCTTGATTTCGAGAGTGAGCGAAACTAATGAAAACATTGTTGGGGTAAAACCTAAAGGGAAAGACCTAGCACCAAATCCAATTTGCCATCTGATCTAACTTCTGGAGGCAGTCAAAATGAGCCTTAGAATTCTTCCCTACCTTATTCCTGTGCTGAGATACAGGCTGCTCCAACCTGCTGTAAAATGCTTGATTTCGAGAGTGAGCGAAACTAATGAAAACATTGTTGGGGTAAAACCTAAAGGGAAAGACCTAGCACCAAATCCAATTTGCCATCTGATCTAACTTCTGGAGGCAGTCAAAATGAGCCTTAGAATTCTTCCCTACCTTATTCCTGTGCTGAGATACAGGCTGCTCCAACCTGCTGTAAAATGCTTGATTTCGAGAGTGAGCGAAACTAATGAAAACATTGTTGGGGTAAAACCTAAAGGGAAAGACCTAGCACCAAATCCAATTTGCCATCTGATCTAACTTCTGGAGGCAGTCAAAATGAGCCTTAGAATTCTTCCCTACCTTATTCCTGTGCTGAGATACAGGCTGCTCCAACCTGCTGTAAAATGCTTGATTTCGAGAGTGAGCGAAACTAATGAAAACATTGTTGGGGTAAAACCTAAAGGGAAAGACCTAGCACCAAATCCAATTTGCCATCTGATCTAACTTCTGGAGGCAGTCAAAATGAGCCTTAGAATTCTTCCCTACCTTATTCCTGTGCTGAGATACAGGCTGCTCCAACCTGCTGTAAAATGCTTGATTTCGAGAGTGAGCGAAACTAATGAAAACATTGTTGGGGTAAAACCTAAAGGGAAAGACCTAGCACCAAATCCAATTTGCCATCTGATCTAACTTCTGGAGGCAGTCAAAATGAGCCTTAGAATTCTTCCCTACCTTATTCCTGTGCTGAGATACAGGCTGCTCCAACCTGCTGTAAAATGCTTGATTTCGAGAGTGAGCGAAACTAATGAAAACATTGTTGGGGTAAAACCTAAAGGGAAAGACCTAGCACCAAATCCAATTTGCCATCTGATCTAACTTCTGGAGGCAGTCAAAATGATCCTTAGAATTCTTCCCTACCTTATTCCTGTGCTGAGATACAGGCTGCTCCAACCTGCTGTAAAATGCTTGATTTCGAGAGTGAGCGAAACTAATGAAAACATTGTTGGGGTAAAACCTAAAGGGAAAGACCTAGCACCAAATCCAATTTGCCATCTGATCTAACTTCTGGAGGCAGTCAAAATGATCCTTAGAATTCTTCCCTACCTTATTCCTGTGCTGAGATACAGGCTGCTCCAACCTGCTGTAAAATGCTTCATTTTGAGAGTGAGCGAAACTAATGAAAACATTGTTGGGGTAAAACCTAAAGGGAAAGACCTAGCACCAAATCCAATTTGCCATCTGATCTAACTTCTGGAGGCAGTCAAAATGATCCTTAGAATTCTTCCCTACCTTATTCCTGTGCTGAGATACAGGCTGCTCCAACCTGCTGTAAAATGCTTGATTTCGAGAGTGAGCGAAACTAATGAAAACATTGTTGGGGTAAAACCTAAAGGGAAAGACCTAGCACCAAATCCAATTTGCCATCTGATCTAACTTCTGGAGGCAGTCAAAATGATCCTTAGAATTCTTCCCTACCTTATTCCTGTGCTGAGATACAGGCTGCTCCAACCTGCTGTAAAATGCTTGATTTCGAGAGTGAGCGAAACTAATGAAAACATTGTTGGGGTAAAACCTAAAGGGAAAGACCTAGCACCAAATCCAATTTGCCATCTGATCTAACTTCTGGAGGCAGTCAAAATGATCCTTAGAATTCTTCCCTACCTTATTCCTGTGCTGAGATACAGGCTGCTCCAACCTGCTGTAAAATGCTTGATTTTGAGAGTGAGCGAAACTAATGAAAACATTGTTGGGGTAAAACCTAAAGGGAAAGACCTAGCACCAAATCCAATTTGCCATCTGATCTAACTTCTGGAGGCAGTCAAAATGATCCTAAGAATTCTTCCCTACCTTATTCCTGTGCTGAGATACAGGCTGCTCCAACCTGCTGTAAAATGCTTGATTTCGAGAGTGAGCGAAACTAATGAAAACATTGTTGGGGTAAAACCTAAAGGGAAAGACCTAGCACCAAATCCAATTTGCCATCTGATCTAACTTCTGGAGGCAGTCAAAATGATCCTTAGAATTCTTCCCTACCTTATTCCTGTGCTGAGATACAGGCTGCTCCAACCTGCTGTAAAATGCTTGATTTCGAGAGTGAGCGAAACTAATGAAAACATTGTTGGGGTAAAACCTAAAGGGAAAGACCTAGCACCAAATCCAATTTGCCATCTGATCTAACTTCTGGAGGCAGTCAAAATGAGCCTTAGAATTCTTCCCTACCTTATTCCTGTGCTGAGATACAGGCTGCTCCAACCTGCTGTAAAATGCTTGATTTCGAGAGTGAGCGAAACTAATGAAAACATTGTTGGGGTAAAACCTAAAGGGAAAGACCTAGCACCAAATCCAATTTGCCATCTGATCTAACTTCTGGAGGCAGTCAAAATGAGCCTTAGAATTCTTCCCTACCTTATTCCTGTGCTGAGATACAGGCTGCTCCAACCTGCTGTAAAATGCTTGATTTCGAGAGTGAGCGAAACTAATGAAAACATTGTTGGGGTAAAACCTAAAGGGAAAGACCTAGCACCAAATCCAATTTGCCATCTGATCTAACTTCTGGAGGCAGTCAAAATGAGCCTTAGAATTCTTCCCTACCTTATTCCTGTGCTGAGATACAGGCTGCTCCAACCTGCTGTAAAATGCTTGATTTCGAGAGTGAGCGAAACTAATGAAAACATTGTTGGGGTAAAACCTAAAGGGAAAGACCTAGCACCAAATCCAATTTGCCATCTGATCTAACTTCTGGAGGCAGTCAAAATGATCCTTAGAATTCTTCCCTACCTTATTCCTGTGCTGAGATACAGGCTGCTCCAACCTGCTGTAAAATGCTTGATTTCGAGAGTGAGCGAAACTAATGAAAACATTGTTGGGGTAAAACCTAAAGGGAAAGACCTAGCACCAAATCCAATTTGCCATCTGATCTAACTTCTGGAGGCAGTCAAAATGAGCCTTAGAATTCTTCCCTACCTTATTCCTGTGCTGAGATACAGGCTGCTCCAACCTGCTGTAAAATGCTTGATTTCGAGAGTGAGCGAAACTAATGAAAACATTGTTGGGGTAAAACCTAAAGGGAAAGACCTAGCACCAAATCCAATTTGCCATCTGATCTAACTTCTGGAGGCAGTCAAAATGAGCCTTAGAATTCTTCCCTACCTTATTCCTGTGCTGAGATACAGGCTGCTCCAACCTGCTGTAAAATGCTTGATTTCGAGAGTGAGCGAAAGTAATGAAAACATTGTTGGGGTAAAACCTAAAGGGAAAGACCTAGCACCAAATCCAATTTGCCATCTGATCTAACTTCTGGAGGCAGTCAAAATGATCCTTAGAATTCTTCCCTACCTTATTCCTGTGCTGAGATACAGGCTGCTCCAACCTGCTGTAAAATGCTTGATTTCGAGAGTGAGCGAAACTAATGAAAACATTGTTGGGGTAAAACCTAAAGGGAAAGACCTAGCACCAAATCCAATTTGCCATCTGATCTAACTTCTGGAGGCAGTCAAAATGAGCCTTAGAATTCTTCCCTACCTTATTCCTGTGCTGAGATACAGGCTGCTCCAACCTGCTGTAAAATGCTTGATTTCGAGAGTGAGCGAAACTAATGAAAACATTGTTGGGGTAAAACCTAAAGGGAAAGACCTAGCACCAAATCCAATTTGCCATCTGATCTAACTTCTGGAGGCAGTCAAAATGAGCATTAGAATTCTTCCCTACCTTATTCCTGTGCTGAGATACAGGCTGCTCCAACCTGCTGTAAAATGCTTGATTTCGAGAGTGAGCGAAACTAATGAAAACATTGTTGGGGTAAAACCTAAAGGGAAAGACCTAGCACCAAATCCAATTTGCCATCTGATCTAACTTCTGGAGGCAGTCAAAATGAGCCTTAGAATTCTTCCCTACCTTATTCCTGTGCTGAGATACAGGCTGCTCCAACCTGCTGTAAAATGCTTGATTTCGAGAGTGAGCGAAACTAATGAAAACATTGTTGGGGTAAAACCTAAAGGGAAAGACCTAGCACCAAATCCAATTTGCCATCTGATCTAACTTCTGGAGGCAGTCAAAATGATCCTTAGAATTCTTCCCTACCTTATTCCTGTGCTGAGATACAGGCTGCTCCAACCTGCTGTAAAATGCTTGATTTCGAGAGTGAGCGAAACTAATGAAAACATTGTTGGGGTAAAACCTAAAGGGAAAGACCTAGCACCAAATCCAATTTGCCATCTGATCTAACTTCTGGAGGCAGTCAAAATGAGCCTTAGAATTCTTCCCTACCTTATTCCTGTGCTGAGATACAGGCTGCTCCAACCTGCTGTAAAATGCTTGATTTCGAGAGTGAGCGAAACTAATGAAAACATTGTTGGGGTAAAACCTAAAGGGAAAGACCTAGCACCAAATCCAATTTGCCATCTGATCTAACTTCTGGAGGCAGTCAAAATGAGCCTTAGAATTCTTCCCTACCTTATTCCTGTGCTGAGATACAGGCTGCTCCAACCTGCTGTAAAATGCTTGATTTCGAGAGTGAGCGAAACTAATGAAAACATTGTTGGGGTAAAACCTAAAGGGAAAGACCTAGCACCAAATCCAATTTGCCATCTGATCTAACTTCTGGAGGCAGTCAAAATGATCCTTAGAATTCTTCCCTACCTTATTCCTGTGCTGAGATACAGGCTGCTCCAACCTGCTGTAAAATGCTTGATTTCGAGAGTGAGCGAAACTAATGAAAACATTGTTGGGGTAAAACCTAAAGGGAAAGACCTAGCACCAAATCCAATTTGCCATCTGATCTAACTTCTGGAGGCAGTCAAAATGATCCTTAGAATTCTTCCCTACCTTATTCCTGTGCTGAGATACAGGCTGCTCCAACCTGCTGTAAAATGCTTGATTTCGAGAGTGAGCGAAACTAATGAAAACATTGTTGGGGTAAAACCTAAAGGGAAAGACCTAGCACCAAATCCAATTTGCCATCTGATCTAACTTCTGGAGGCAGTCAAAATGAGCCTTAGAATTCTTCCCTACCTTATTCCTGTGCTGAGATACAGGCTGCTCCAACCTGCTGTAAAATGCTTGATTTCGAGAGTGAGCGAAACTAATGAAAACATTGTTGGGGTAAAACCTAAAGGGAAAGACCTAGCACCAAATCCAATTTGCCATCTGATCTAACTTCTGGAGGCAGTCAAAATGATCCTTAGAATTCTTCCCTACCTTATTCCTGTGCTGAGATACAGGCTGCTCCAACCTGCTGTAAAATGCTTGATTTCGAGAGTGAGCGAAACTAATGAAAACATTGTTGGGGTAAAACCTAAAGGGAAAGACCTAGCACCAAATCCAATTTGCCATCTGATCTAACTTCTGGAGGCAGTCAAAATGATCCTTAGAATTCTTCCCTACCTTATTCCTGTGCTGAGATACAGGCTGCTCCAACCTGCTGTAAAATGCTTGATTTCGAGAGTGAGCGAAACTAATGAAAACATTGTTGGGGTAAAACCTAAAGGGAAAGACCTAGCACCAAATCCAATTTGCCATCTGATCTAACTTCTGGAGGCAGTCAAAATGAGCCTTAGAATTCTTCCCTACCTTATTCCTGTGCTGAGATACAGGCTGCTCCAACCTGCTGTAAAATGCTTGATTTCGAGAGTGAGCGAAACTAATGAAAACATTGTTGGGGTAAAACCTAAAGGGAAAGACCTAGCACCAAATCCAATTTGCCATCTGATCTAACTTCTGGAGGCAGTCAAAATGATCCTTAGAATTCTTCCCTACCTTATTCCTGTGCTGAGATACAGGCTGCTCCAACCTGCTGTAAAATGCTTGATTTCGAGAGTGAGCGAAACTAATGAAAACATTGTTGGGGTAAAACCTAAAGGGAAAGACCTAGCACCAAATCCAATTTGCCGTCTGATCTAACTTCTGGAGGCAGTCAAAATGAGCCTTAGAATTCTTCCCTACCTTATTCCTGTGCTGAGATACAGGCTGCTCCAACCTGCTGTAAAATGCTTGATTTCGAGAGTGAGCGAAACTAATGAAAACATTGTTGGGGTAAAACCTAAAGGGAAAGACCTAGCACCAAATCCAATTTGCCATCTGATCTAACTTCTGGAGGCAGTCAAAATGATCCTTAGAATTCTTCCCTACCTTATTCCTGTGCTGAGATACAGGCTGCTCCAACCTGCTGTAAAATGCTTGATTTCGAGAGTGAGCGAAACTAATGAAAACATTGTTGGGGTAAAACCTAAAGGGAAAGACCTAGCACCAAATCCAATTTGCCATCTGATCTAACTTCTGGAGGCAGTCAAAATGATCCTTAGAATTCTTCCCTACCTTATTCCTGTGCTGAGATACAGGCTGCTCCAACCTGCTGTAAAATGCTTGATTTCGAGAGTGAGCGAAACTAATGAAAACATTGTTGGGGTAAAACCTAAAGGGAAAGACCTAGCACCAAATCCAATTTGCCATCTGATCTAACTTCTGGAGGCAGTCAAAATGAGCCTTAGAATTCTTCCCTACCTTATTCCTGTGCTGAGATACAGGCTGCTCCAACCTGCTGTAAAATGCTTGATTTCGAGAGTGAGCGAAACTAATGAAAACATTGTTGGGGTAAAACCTAAAGGGAAAGACCTAGCACCAAATCCAATTTGCCATCTGATCTAACTTCTGGAGGCAGTCAAAATGAGCCTTAGAATTCTTCCCTACCTTATTCCTGTGCTGAGATACAGGCTGCTCCAACCTGCTGTAAAATGCTTGATTTCGAGAGTGAGCGAAACTAATGAAAACATTGTTGGGGTAAAACCTAAAGGGAAAGACCTAGCACCAAATCCAATTTGCCATCTGATCTAACTTCTGGAGGCAGTCAAAATGAGCCTTAGAATTCTTCCCTACCTTATTCCTGTGCTGAGATACAGGCTGCTCCAACCTGCTGTAAAATGCTTGATTTCGAGAGTGAGCGAAACTAATGAAAACATTGTTGGGGTAAAACCTAAAGGGAAAGACCTAGCACCAAATCCAATTTGCCATCTGATCTAACTTCTGGAGGCAGTCAAAATGAGCCTTAGAATTCTTCCCTACCTTATTCCTGTGCTGAGATACAGGCTGCTCCAACCTGCTGTAAAATGCTTGATTTCGAGAGTGAGCGAAACTAATGAAAACATTGTTGGGGTAAAACCTAAAGGGAAAGACCTAGCACCAAATCCAATTTGCCATCTGATCTAACTTCTGGAGGCAGTCAAAATGATCCTTAGAATTCTTCCCTACCTTATTCCTGTGCTGAGATACAGGCTGCTCCAACCTGCTGTAAAATGCTTGATTTCGAGAGTGAGCGAAACTAATGAAAACATTGTTGGGGTAAAACCTAAAGGGAAAGACCTAGCACCAAATCCAATTTGCCATCTGATCTAACTTCTGGAGGCAGTCTCAAAATGATCCTTAGAATTCTTCCTACCTTATTCCTGTGCTGAGATACAGGCTGCTCCAACCTGCTGTAAAATGCTTGATTTCGAGAGTGAGCGAAACTAATGAAAACATTGTTGGGGTAAAACCTAAAGGGAAAGACCTAGCACCAAATCCAATTTGCCATCTGATCTAACTTCTGGAGGCAGTCAAAATGATCCTTAGAATTCTTCCCTACCTTATTCCTGTGCTGAGATACAGGCTGCTCCAACCTGCTGTAAAATGCTTGATTTCGAGAGTGAGCGAAACTAATGAAAACATTGTTGGGGTAAAAACCTAAAGGGAAAGACCTAGCACCAAATCCAATTTGCCATCTGATCTAACTTCTGGAGGCAGTCAAAATGATCCTTAGAATTCTTCCCTACCTTATTCCTGTGCTGAGATACAGGCTGCTCCAACCTGCTGTAAAATGCTTGATTTCGAGAGTGAGCGAAACTAATGAAAACATTGTTGGGGTAAAACCTAAAGGGAAAGACCTAGCACCAAATCCAATTTGCCATCTGATCTAACTTCTGGAGGCAGTCAAAATGATCCTTAGAATTCTTCCCTACCTTATTCCTGTGCTGAGATACAGGCTGCTCCAACCTGCTGTAAAATGCTTGATTTCGAGAGTGAGCGAAACTAATGAAAACATTGTTGGGGTAAAACCTAAAGGGAAAAGACCTAGCACCAAATCCAATTTGCCATCTGATCTAACTTCTGGAGGCAGTCAAAATGATCCTTAGAATTCTTCCCTACCTTATTCCTGTGCTGAGATACAGGCTGCTCCAACCTGCTGTAAAATGCTTGATTTCGAGAGTGAGCGAAACTAATGAAAACATTGTTGGGGTAAAACCTAAAGGGAAAGACCTAGCACCAAATCCAATTTGCCATCTGATCTAACTTCTGGAGGCAGTCAAAATGATCCTTAGAATTCTTCCCTACCTTATTCCTGTGCTGAGATAACAGGCTGCTCCAACCTGCTGTAAAATGCTTGATTTCGAGAGTGAGCGAAACTAATGAAAACATTGTTGGGGTAAAACCTAAAGGGAAAGACCTAGCACCAAATCCAATTTGCCATCTGATCTAACTTCTGGAGGCAGTCAAAATGATCCTTAGAATTCTTCCCTACCTTATTCCTGTGCTGAGATACAGGCTGCTCCAACCTGCTGTAAAATGCTTGATTTCGAGAGTGAGCGAAACTAATGAAAACATTGTTGGGGTAAAACCTAAAGGGAAAGACCTAGCACCAAATCCAATTTGCCATCTGATCTAACTTCTGGAGGCAGTCAAAATGAGCCTTAGAATTCTTCCCTACCTTATTCCTGTGCTGAGATACAGGCTGCTCCAACCTGCTGTAAAATGCTTGATTTCGAGAGTGAGCGAAACTAATGAAAACATTGTTGGGGTAAAACCTAAAGGGAAAGACCTAGCACCAAATCCAATTTGCCATCTGATCTAACTTCTGGAGGCAGTCAAAATGAGCCTTAGAATTCTTCCCTACCTTATTCCTGTGCTGAGATACAGGCTGCTCCAACCTGCTGTAAAATGCTTGATTTCGAGAGTGAGCGAAACTAATGAAAACATTGTTGGGGTAAAACCTAAAGGGAAAGACCTAGCACCAAATCCAATTTGCCATCTGATCTAACTTCTGGAGGCAGTCAAAATGAGCCTTAGAATTCTTCCCTACCTTATTCCTGTGCTGAGATACAGGCTGCTCCAACCTGCTGTAAAATGCTTGATTTCGAGAGTGAGCGAAACTAATGAAAACATTGTTGGGGTAAAACCTAAAGGGAAAGACCTAGCACCAAATCCAATTTGCCATCTGATCTAACTTCTGGAGGCAGTCAAAATGAGCCTTAGAATTCTTCCCTACCTTATTCCTGTGCTGAGATACAGGCTGCTCCAACCTGCTGTAAAATGCTTGATTTCGAGAGTGAGCGAAACTAATGAAAACATTGTTGGGGTAAAACCTAAAGGGAAAGACCTAGCACCAAATCCAATTTGCCATCTGATCTAACTTCTGGAGGCAGTCAAAATGATCCTTAGAATTCTTCCCTACCTTATTCCTGTGCTGAGATACAGGCTGCTCCAACCTGCTGTAAAATGCTTGATTTCGAGAGTGAGCGAAACTAATGAAAAACATTGTTGGGGTAAAACCTAAAGGGAAAGACCTAGCACCAAATCCAATTTGCCATCTGATCTAACTTCTGGAGGCAGTCAAAATGAGCCTTAGAATTCTTCCCTACCTTATTCCTGTGCTGAGATACAGGGCTGCTCCAACCTGCTGTAAAATGCTTGATTTCGAGAGTGAGCGAAACTAATGAAAACATTGTTGGGGTAAAACCTAAAGGGAAAGACCTAGCACCAAATCCAATTTGCCATCTGATCTAACTTCTGGAGGCAGTCAAAATGATCCTTAGAATTCTTCCCTACCTTATTCCTGTGCTGAGATACAGGCTGCTCCAACCTGCTGTAAAATGCTTGATTTCGAGAGTGAGCGAAACTAATGAAAACATTGTTGGGGTAAAACCTAAAGGGAAAAGACCTAGCACCAAATCCAATTTGCCATCTGATCTAACTTCTGAGGCAGTCAAAATGATCCTTAGAATTCTTCCCTACCTTATTCCTGTGCTGAGATACAGGCTGCTCCAACCTGCTGTAAAATGCTTGATTTCGAGAGTGAGCGAAACTAATGAAAACATTGTTGGGGTAAAACCTAAAGGGAAAGACCTAGCACCAAATCCAATTTGCCATCTGATCTAACTTCTGGAGGCAGTCAAAATGATCCTTAGAATTCTTCCCTACCTTATTCCTGTGCTGAGATACAGGCTGCTCCAACCTGCTGTAAAATGCTTGATTTCGAGAGTGAGCGAAACTAATGAAAACATTGTTGGGGTAAAACCTAAAGGGAAAGACCTAGCACCAAATCCAATTTGCCATCTGATCTAACTTCTGGAGGCAGTCAAAATGAGCCTTAGAATTCTTCCCTACCTTATTCCTGTGCTGAGATACAGGCTGCTCCAACCTGCTGTAAAATGCTTGATTTCGAGAGTGAGCGAAACTAATGAAAACATTGTTGGGGTAAAACCTAAAGGGAAAGACCTAGCACCAAATCCAATTTGCCATCTGATCTAACTTCTTGAGGCAGTCAAAATGATCCTTAGAATTCTTCCCTACCTTATTCTGTGCTGAGATACAGGCTGCTCCAACCTGCTGTAAAATGCTTGATTTCGAGAGTGAGCGAAAACTAATGAAAACATTGTTGGGGTAAAACCTAAAGGGAAAGACCTAGCACCAAATCCAATTTGCCATCTGATCTAACTTCTGGAGGCAGTCAAAATGATCCTTAGAATTCTTCCCTACCTTATTCCTGTGCTGAGATACAGGCTGCTCCAACCTGCTGTAAAATGCTTGATTTCGAGAGTGAGCGAAACTAATGAAAACATTGTTGGGGTAAAACCTAAAGGGAAAGACCTAGCACCAAATCCAATTTGCCATCTGATCTAACTTCTGGAGGCAGTCAAAATGAGCCTTAGAATTCTTCCCTACCTTATTCCTGTGCTGAGATACAGGCTGCTCCAACCTGCTGTAAAATGCTTGATTTCGAGAGTGAGCGAAACTAATGAAAACATTGTTGGGGTAAAACCTAAAGGGAAAGACCTAGCACCAAATCCAATTTGCCATCTGATCTAACTTCTGGAGGCAGTCAAAATGAGCCTTAGAATTCTTCCCTACCTTATTCCTGTGCTGAGATACAGGCTGCTCCAACCTGCTGTAAAATGGCTTGATTTCGAGAGTGAGCGAAACTAATGAAAACATTGTTGGGGTAAAACCTAAAGGGAAAGACCTAGCACCAAATCCAATTTGCCATCTGATCTAACTTCTGGAGGCAGTCAAAATGAGCCTTAGAATTCTTCCCTACCTTATTCCTGTGCTGAGATACAGGCTGCTCCAACCTGCTGTAAAATGCTTGATTTCGAGAGTGAGCGAAACTAATGAAAACATTGTTGGGGTAAAACCTAAAGGGAAAGACCTAGCACCAAATCCAATTTGCCATCTGATCTAACTTCTGGAGGCAGTCAAAATGATCCTTAGAATTCTTCCCTACCTTATTCCTGTGCTGAGATACAGGGCTGCTCCAACCTGCTGTAAAATGCTTGATTTCGAGAGTGAGCGAAACTAATGAAAACATTGTTGGGGTAAAACCTAAAGGGAAAGACCTAGCACCAAATCCAATTTGCCCATCTGATCTAACTTCTGGAGGCAGTCAAAATGAGCCTTAGAATTCTTCCCTACCTTATTCCTGTGCTGAGATACAGGCTGCTCCAACCTGCTGTAAAATGCTTGATTTCGAGAGTGAGCGAAAGTAATGAAAAACATTGTTGGGGTAAAACCTAAAGGGAAAGACCTAGCACCAAATCCAATTTGCCATCTGATCTAACTTCTGGAGGCAGTCAAAATGATCCTTAGAATTCTTCCCTACCTTATTCCTGTGCTGAGATACAGGCTGCTCCAACCTGCTGTAAAATGCTTGATTTCGAGAGTGAGCGAAACTAATGAAAACATTGTTGGGGGTAAAACCTAAAGGGAAAGACCTAGCACCAAATCCAATTTGCCATCTGATCTAACTTCTGGAGGCAGTCAAAATGAGCCTTAGAATTCTTCCCTACCTTATTCCTGTGCTGGGACACAGGCTGCTCCAACCTGCTGTAAAATGCTTGATTTCGAGAGTGAGCGAAACTAATGAAAACATTGTTGGGGTAAAACCTAAAGGGAAAGACCTAGCACCAAATCCAATTTGCCATCTGATCTAACTTCTGGAGGCAGTCAAAATGATCCTTAGAATTCTTCCCTACCTTATTCCTGTGCTGAGATACAGGCTGCTCCAACCTGCTGTAAAATGCTTGATTTCGAGAGTGAGCGAAACTAATGAAAACATTGTTGGGGTAAAACCTAAAGGGAAAGACCTAGCACCAAATCCAATTTGCCATCTGATCTAACTTCTGGAGGCAGTCAAAATGAGCCTTAGAATTCTTCCCTACCTTATTCCTGTGCTGAGATACAGGCTGCTCCACCCTGCTGTAAAATGCTTGATTTCGAGAGTGAGCGAAACTAATGAAAACATTGTTGGGGTAAAACCTAAAGGGAAAGACCTAGCACCAAATCCAATTTGCCATCTGATCTAACTTCTGGAGGCAGTCAAAATGAGCCTTAGAATTCTTCCCTACCTTATTCCTGTGCTGAGATACAGGCTGCTCCAACCTGCTGTAAAATGCTTGATTTCGAGAGTGAGCGAAACTAATGAAAACATTGTTGGGGTAAAACCTAAAGGGAAAGACCTAGCACCAAATCCAATTTGCCATCTGATCTAACTTCTGGAGGCAGTCAAAATGAGCCTTAGAATTCTTCCCTACCTTATTCCTGTGCTGAGATACAGGCTGCTCCAACCTGCTGTAAAATGCTTGATTTCGAGAGTGAGCGAAACTAATGAAAACATTGTTGGGGTAAAAACCTAAAGGGAAAGACCTAGCACCAAATCCAATTTGCCATCTGATCTAACTTCTGGAGGCAGTCAAAATGAGCCTTAGAATTCTTCCCTACCTTATTCCTGTGCTGAGATACAGGCTGCTCCAACCTGCTGTAAAATGCTTGATTTCGAGAGTGAGCGAAACTAATGAAAACATTGTTGGGGTAAAACCTAAAGGGAAAGACCTAGCACCAAATCCAATTTGCCATCTGATCTAACTTCTGGAGGCAGTCAAAATGAGCCTTAGAATTCTTCCCTACCTTATTCCTGTGCTGAGATACAGGCTGCTCCACCCTGCTGTAAAATGCTTGATTTCGAGAGTGAGCGAAACTAATGAAAACATTGTTGGGGTAAAACCTAAAGGGAAAGACCTAGCACCAAATCCAATTTGCCATCTGATCTAACTTCTGGAGGCAGTCAAAATGAGCCTTAGAATTCTTCCCTACCTTATTCCTGTGCTGAGATACAGGCTGCTCCAACCTGCTGTAAAATGCTTGATTTCGAGAGTGAGCGAAACTAATGAAAACATTGTTGGGGGTAAAACCTAAGGGAAAGACCTAGCACCCAAATCCAATTTGCCATCTGATCTAACTTCTGGAGGGCAGTCAAAATGAGCCTTAGAATTCTTCCCTACCTTATTCCTGTGCTGAGATACAGGCTGCTCCAACCTGCTGTAAAATGCTTGATTTCGAGAGTGAGCGAAACTAATGAAAACATTGTTGGGGTAAAACCTAAAGGGAAAGACCTAGCACCAAATCCAATTTGCCATCTGATCTAACTTCTGGAGGCAGTCAAAATGATCCTTAGAATTCTTCCCTACCTTATTCCTGTGCTGAGATACAGGCTGCTCCAACCTTGCTGTAAAATGCTTGATTTCGAGAGTGAGCGAAACTAATGAAAACATTGTTGGGGTAAAACCTAAAGGGAAAGACCTAGCACCAAAATCCAATTTGCCATCTGATCTAACTTCTGGAGGCAGTCAAAATGATCCTTAGAATTCTTCCCTACCTTATTCCTGTGCTGAGATACAGGCTGCTCCAACCTGCTGTAAAATGCTTGATTTCGAGAGTGAGCGAAACTAATGAAAACATTGTTGGGGTAAAACCTAAAGGGAAAGACCTAGCACCAAATCCAATTTGCCATCTGATCTAACTTCTGGAGGCAGTCAAAATGAGCCTTAGAATTCTTCCCTACCTTATTCCTGTGCTGAGATACAGGCTGCTCCAACCTGTCTGTAAAATGCTTGATTTCGAGAGTGAGCGAAACTAATGAAAACATTGTTGGGGGTAAAACCTAAAGGGAAAGACCTAGCACCAAATCCAATTTGCCATCTGATCTAACTTCTGGAGGCAGTCAAAATGAGCCTTAGAATTCTTCCCTACCTTATTCCTGTGCTGAGATACAGGCTGCTCCAACCTGCTGTAAAATGCTTGATTTCGAGAGTGAGCGAAACTAATGAAAAACATTGTTGGGGTAAAACCTAAAGGGAAAGAACTAGCACCAAATCCAATTTGCCATCTGATCTAACTTCTGGAGGCAGTCAAAATGAGCCTTAGAATTCTTCCCTACCTTATTCCTGTGCTGGGACACAGGCTGCTCCAACCTGCTGTAAAATGCTTGATTTCGAGAGTGAGCGAAACTAATGAAAACATTGTTGGGGTAAAACCTAAAGGGAAAGACCTAGCACCAAATCCAATTTGCCATCTGATCTAACTTCTGGAGGCAGTCAAAATGATCCTTAGAATTCTTCCCTACCTTATTCCTGTGCTGAGATACAGGCTGCTCCAACCTGCTGTAAAATGCTTGATTTCGAGAGTGAGCGAAACTAATGAAAACATTGTTGGGGTAAAACCTAAAGGGAAAGACCTAGCACCAAATCCAATTTGCCATCTGATCTAACTTCTGGAGGCAGTCAAAATGAGCCTTAGAATTCTTCCCTACCTTATTCCTGTGCTGAGATACAGGCTGCTCCACCCTGCTGTAAAATGCTTGATTTCGAGAGTGAGCGAAACTAATGAAAACATTGTTGGGGTAAAACCTAAAGGGAAAGACCTAGCACCAAATCCAATTTGCCATCTGATCTAACTTCTAGAGGCAGTCAAAATGAGCATTAGAATTCTTCCCTACCTTATTCCTGTGCTGAGATACAGGCTGCTCCAACCTGCTGTAAAATGCTTGATTTCGAGAGTGAGCGAAACTAATGAAAACATTGTTGGGGTAAAACCTAAAGGGAAAGACCTAGCACCAAATCCAATTTGCCATCTGATCTAACTTCTGGAGGCAGTCAAAATGATCCTTAGAATTCTTCCCTACCTTATTCCTGTGCTGAGATACAGGCTGCTCCAACCTGCTGTAAAATGCTTGATTTCGAGAGTGAGCGAAACTAATGAAAACATTGTTGGGGTAAAACCTAAAGGGAAAGACCTAGCACCAAATCCAATTTGCCATCTGATCTAACTTCTGGAGGCAGTCAAAATGAGCCTTAGAATTCTTCCCTACCTTATTCCTGTGCTGAGATACAGGCTGCTCCAACCTGCTGTAAAATGCTTGATTTCGAGAGTGAGCGAAACTAATGAAAACATTGTTGGGGTAAAAACCTAAAGGGAAAGACCTAGCACCAAATCCAATTTGCCATCTGATCTAACTTCTGGAGGCAGTCAAAATGATCCTTAGAATTCTTCCCTACCTTATTCCTGTGCTGAGATACAGGCTGCTCCAACTGCTGTAAAATGCTTGATTTCGAGAGTGAGCGAAACTAATGAAAACATTGTTGGGGTAAAACCTAAAGGGAAAGACCTAGCACCAAATCCAATTTGCCATCTGATCTAACTTCTGGAGGCAGTCAAAATGAGCCTTAGAATTCTTCCCTACCTTATTCCTGTGCTGAGATACAGGCTGCTCCAACCTGCTGTAAAATGCTTGATTTCGAGAGTGAGCGAAACTAATGAAAACATTGTTGGGGTTAAAACCTAAAGGGAAAGACCTAGCACCAAATCCAATTTGCCATCTGATCTAACTTCTGGAGGCAGTCAAAATGAGCCTTAGAATTCTTCCCTACCTTATTCCTGTGCTGAGATACAGGCTGCTCCAACCTGCTGTAAAATGCTTGATTTCGAGAGTGAGCGAAAACTAATGAAAACATTGTTGGGGTAAAACCTAAAGGGAAAGACCTAGCACCAAATCCAATTTGCCATCTGATCTAACTTCTGGAGGCAGTCAAAATGAGCCTTAGAATTCTTCCCTACCTTATTCCTGTGCTGAGATACAGGCTGCTCCACCCTGCTGTAAAATGCTTGATTTCGAGAGTGAGCGAAACTAATGAAAACATTGTTGGGGGTAAAACCTAAAGGGAAAGACCTAGCACCAAATCCAATTTGCCATCTGATCTAACTTCTGGAGGCAGTCAAAATGAGCATTTGAATTCTTCCCTACCTTATTCCTGTGCTGAGATACAGGCTGCTCCAACCTGCTGTAAAATGCTTGATTTCGAGAGTGAGCGAAACTAATGAAAACATTGTTGGGGGTAAAACCTAAAGGGAAAGACCTAGCACCAAATCCAATTTGCCATCTGATCTAACTTCTGGAGGCAGTCAAAATGAGCCTTAGAATTATTCCCTACCTTATTCCTGTGCTGAGATACAGGCTGCTCCAACCTGCTGTAAAATACTTGATTTCGAGAGTGAGCGAAACTAATGAAAACATTGTTGGGGTAAAACCTAAAGGGAAAGACCTAGCACCAAATCCAATTTGCCATCTGATCTAACTTCTGGAGGCAGTCAAAATGAGCCTTAGAATTCTTCCCTACCTTATTCCTGTGCTGAGATACAGGCTGCTCCAACCTGCTGTAAAATGCTTGATTTCGAGAGTGAGCGAAACTAATGAAAACATTGTTGGGGTAAAAACCTAAAGGGAAAGACCTAGCACCAAATCCAATTTGCCATCTGATCTAACTTCTGGAGGCAGTCAAAATGAGCCTTAGATTCTTCCTACCTTATTCCTGTGCTGAGATACAGCTGCTCCACCCTGCTGTAAAATGCTTGATTTCGAGAGTGAGCGAAACTTATGAAAACATTGTTGGGGTAAAACCTAAAGGGAAAGACCTAGCACCAAATCCAATTTTGCCATCTGATCTAACTTCTGGAGGCAGTCAAAATGAGCATTTGAATTCTTCCCTACCTTATTCCTGTGCTGAGATACAGGCTGCTCCAACCTGCTGTAAAATGCTTGATTTCGAGAGTGAGCGAAAACTAATGAAAACATTGTTGGGGTAAAACCTAAAGGGAAAGACCTAGCACCAAATCCAATTTGCCATCTGATCTAACTTCTGGAGGCAGTCAAAATGAGCCTTAGAATTCTTCCCTACCTTATTCCTGTGCTGAGATACAGGCTGCTCCAACCTGCTGTTAAAATGCTTGATTTCGAGAGTGAGCGAAACTAATGAAAACATTGTTGGGGTAAAACCTAAAGGGAAAGACCTAGCACCAAATCCAATTTGCCATCTGATCTAACTTCTGGAGGCAGTCAAAATGAGCCCTTAGAATTCTTCCCTACCTTATTCCTGTGCTGAGATACAGGCTGCTCCAACCTGCTGTAAAATGCTTGATTTCGAGAGTGAGCGAAACTAATGAAAAACATTGTTGGGGTAAAACCTAAAGGGAAATGACCTAGCACCAAATCCAATTTGCCATCTGATCTAACTTCTGGAGGGCAGTCAAAATGATCCTTAGAATTCTTCCCTACCTTATTCCTGTGCTGAGATACAGGCTGCTCCAACCTGCTGTAAAATGCTTGATTTCGAGAGTGAGCGAAACTAATGAAAACATTGTTGGGGTAAAACCTAAAGGGAAAGACCTAGCACCAAATCCAATTTGCCATCTGATCTAACTTCTGGAGGCAGTCAAAATGAGCCTTAGAATTCTTCCCTACCTTATTCCTGTGCTGAGATACAGGCTGCTCCAACCTGCTGTAAAATGCTTGATTCGAGAGTGAGCGAAACTAATGAAAACATTGTTGGGGTAAAACCTAAAGGGAAAGACCCTAGCACCAAATCCAATTTGCCATCTGATCTAACTTCTGGAGGCAGTCAAAATGAGCCTTAGAATTCTTCCCTACCTTATTCCTGTGCTGAGATACAGGCTGCTCCAACCTGCTGTAAAATGCTTGATTTCGAGAGTGAGCGAAACTAATGAAAACATTGTTTGGGTAAAACCTAAAGGGAAAGACCTAGCACCAAATCCAATTTGCCATCTGATCTAACTTCTGGAGGCAGTCAAAATGAGCCTTAGAATTCTTCCCTACCTTATTCCTGTGCTGAGATACAGGCTGCTCCAACCTGCTGTAAAATGCTTGATTTCGAGAGTGAGCGAAACTAATGAAAACATTGTTGGGGTAAAACCTAAAAGGGAAAGACCTAGCACCAAATCCAATTTTGCCATCTGATCTAACTTCTGGAGGCAGTCAAAATGATCCTTAGAATTCTTCCCTACCTTATTCCTGTGCTGAGATACAGGCTGCTCCAACCTGCTGTAAAATGCTTGATTTCGAGAGTGAGCGAAACTAATGAAAACATTGTTGGGGTAAAACCTAAAGGAAAGACCTAGCACCAAATCCAATTTGCCATCTGATCTAACTTCTGGAGGCAGTCAAAATGATCCTTAGAATTCTTCCCTACCTTATTCCTGTGCTGAGATACAGGCTGCTCCAACCTGCTGTAAAATGCTTGATTTCGAGAGTGAGCGAAAACTAATGAAAACATTGTTGGGGGTAAAACCTAAAGGGAAAGACCTAGCACCAAATCCAATTTGCCATCTGATCTAACTTCTGGAGGCAGTCAAAATGAGCCTTAGAATTCTTCCCTACCTTATTCCTGTGCTGAGATACAGGCTGCTCCAACTGCTGTAAAATGCTTGATTTCGAGAGTGAGCGAAACTAATGAAAACATTGTTGGGGTAAAACCTAAAGGGAAAGACCTAGCACCAAATCCAATTTGCCATCTGATCTAACTTCTGGAGGCAGTCAAAATGAGCCTTAGAATTCTTCCCTACCTTATTCCTGTGCTGAGATACAGGCTGCTCCAACCTGCTGTAAAATGCTTGATTTCGAGAGTGAGCGAAACTAATGAAAACATTGTTGGGGTAAAACCTAAAGGAAAGACCTAGCACCAAATCCAATTTGCCATCTGATCTAACTTCTGGAGGCAGTCAAAATGATCCTTAGAATTCTTCCCTACCTTATTCCTGTGCTGAGATACAGGCTGCTCCAACCTGCTGTAAAATGCTTGATTTCGAGAGTGAGCGAAACTAATGAAAACATTGTTGGGGTAAAACCTAAAGGGAAAGACCTAGCACCAAATCCAATTTGCCATCTGATCTAACTTCTGGAGGCAGTCAAAATGAGCCTTAGAATTCTTCCCTACCTTATTCCTGTGCTGAGATACAGGCTGCTCCAACCTGCTGTAAAATGCTTGATTTCGAGAGTGAGCGAAACTAATGAAAACATTGTTGGGGTAAAACCTAAAGGGAAAGACCTAGCACCAAATCCAATTTGCCATCTGATCTAACTTCTGGAGGCAGTCAAAATGAGCCTTAGAATTCTTCCCTACCCTTATTCCTGTGCTGAGATACAGGCTGCTCCACCCTGCTGTAAAATGCTTGATTTCGAGAGTGAGCGAAACTAATGGAAACATTGTTGGGGGTAAAACCTAAAGGGAAAGACCTAGCACCAAATCCAATTTGCCATCTGATCTAACTTCTGGAGGCAGTCAAAATGAGCATTTGAATTCTTCCCTACCTTATTCCTGTTGCTGAGATACAGGCTGCTCCAACCTGCTGTAAAATGCTTGATTTCGAGAGTGAGCGAAACTAATGAAAAACATTGTTGGGGTAAAACCTAAAGGGAAAGACCTAGCACCAAATCCAATTTGCCATCTGATCTAACTTCTGGAGGCAGTCAAAATGATCCTTAGAATTCTTCCCTACCTTATTCCTGTGCTGAGATACAGGCTGCTCCAACCTGGCTGTAAAATGCTTGATTTCGAGAGTGAGCGAAACTAATGAAAACATTGTTGGGGTAAAACCTAAAGGGAAAGACCTAGCACCAAATCCAATTTGCCATCTGATCTAACTTCTGGAGGCAGTCAAAATGAGCCTTAGAATTCTTCCCTACCTTATTCCTGTGCTGAGATACAGGCTGCTCCAACCTGCTGTAAAATGCTTGATTTCGAGAGTGAGCGAAACTAATGAAAACATTGTTGGGGTAAAACCTAAAGGGAAAGACCTAGCACCAAATCCAATTTGCCCATCTGATCTAACTTCTGGAGGCAGTCAAAATGAGCCTTAGAATTCTTCCCTACCTTATTCCTGTGCTGAGATACAGGCTGCTCCACCCTGCTGTAAAATGCTTGATTTCGAGAGTGAGCGAAACTAATGAAAACATTGTTGGGGGTAAAACCTAAAGGAAAGACCTAGCACCAAATCCAATTTGCCATCTGATCTAACTTCTGGAGGCAGTCAAAATGAGCCTTAGAATTCTTCCCTACCTTATTCCTGTGCTGAGATACAGGCTGCTCCAACCTGCTGTAAAATGCTTGATTTCGAGAGTGAGCGAAACTAATGAAAACATTGTTGGGGGTAAAACCTAAAGGGAAAGACCTAGCACCAAATCCAATTTGCCATCTGATCTAACTTCTGGAGGCAGTCAAAATGAGCCTTAGAATTCTTCCCTACCTTATTCCTGTGCTGAGATACAGGCTGCTCCAACCTGCTGTAAAATGCTTGATTTCGAGAGTGAGCGAAACTAATGAAAAACATTGTTGGGGTAAAACCTAAAGGGAAAGACCTAGCACCAAATCCAATTTGCCATCTGATCTAACTTCTGGAGGCAGTCAAATGAGCATTTGAATTCTTCCCTACCTTATTCCTGTGCTGAGATACAGGCTGCTCAACCTGCTGTAAAATGCTTGATTTCGAGAGTGAGCGAAACTAATGAAAACATTGTTGGGGTAAAACCTAAAGGGAAAGACCTAGCACCAAATCCAATTTGCCATCTGATCTAACTTCTGGAGGCAGTCAAAAATGAGCCTTAGAATTCTTCCCTACCTTATTCCTGTGCTGAGATACAGGCTGCTCCAACCTGCTGTAAAATGCTTGATTTCGAGAGTGAGCGAAACTAATGAAAACATTGTTGGGGTAAAACCTAAAGGGAAAGACCTAGCACCAAATCCAATTTGCCATCTGATCTAACTTCTGGAGGCAGTCAAAATGAGCATTTGAATTCTTCCCTACCTTATTCCTGTGCTGAGATACAGGCTGCTCCAACCTGCTGTAA